>NW_008596870.1:53189-87089 GCF_000691845.1 Merops nubicus | reverse complement strand
TCATCAGGGCTGCTCTCCAGCCAGTCAGTACCCAGAAGCAAACTGAACTGTGCAGGGGATGTCCATATGTGTGTGACTAATGCAAGGTCATAAGGGGTGGGATAGCTACAAAAAGAAAAACAACACCACACCAACTTAACGTGGCTCATGCACTGGAGAAGGACAGAGATTGGGAAATACTTTTTTACTTTTTTTTTTTTGGTCGTCTTTTTTTCTGGCTGCAGTGCAGTCTCTTGGCCTCTCCTGTGCTCTGTGATCCCAAGTAGTGGGCAGTGCTGGTAGGGCTAATGAGCCAGCCAACGGGAGCTGAATTTGGGGTCTTGGAGCATGAAGGAAGCAGCTGCTGCAGCGTGTGAGGGCTTGACACTGTAATGGGACGTGTGTGTTCATGTATGAATTGAGGAAATACTTGGAATATAAGCTTGTAAGGAATTGTTTTATTTTGATTTGCATTGAAAGGCCTTTGAAGATTACATCATCTTGCAGATTGGATTGTTAATCTTTATTGTTGTGCTTCTTTGTTCATAAGCATGAATGGCATCTATATGCCTGATACAGATAGAGTGAATCTGTCTGCCTGCCTGCATTCTTAGCGTAATAAATTTGAAGCAAGCAAAAGATACCATGATGGCTGATGTTATTCAGAGCTGCAAAGCTGTGGTTGTAGCAAATATCTGAAATGGTATCATTTTCACAGAGAGCTTTTGTGCTTATAGAACAAAAAAGTGCACATGCTTTGTACATTCTGTGAGCTCAGGTTGCTTTCTCCCTTCCCCCCCTTCAAGGCATAGCTGAAGTTTACTTTTGAAATTGCTGAAGGTCATCTCTTTCTGCAGTTTCTCTGGGTAAATTCATTGTAACTGCTTTTCAGGAATGTAAAGAATTTACTGAAGACTTTCTGTGGAATTACAAAGAATGCACTACACTTGCTTGGTATAAGCACTCTTAATAGTAGTCATTCAGTGAGCATTAGGTTAGTGCTGTTAAAAGTCCCTGAATACTGAGGTAGATTAAGAGGTTCATTTTCGTTCTAATATATCAATGAAATTTTCTGGACACTTGGACTGTGTGAGGTTGAGGAATTCCAGCAGATATGTTTTTTTCTTGTATAATAATTTGATACCTTTGGTAATTACGTTATTTGAACATTTTTGGATATAAATAAGAATGATACAGTCACATTCAGGTGTCTTCAAACATGAATGCTTCCACCATCCTTGGTACTCTGCTGTGAGAAATTCCTGTATACATTTAGATTAGGAAGAGGAGCATATTATGATATGGTAGATCATATACTATCACAGAACAGTTGAAATTGGAAAGGACTTATGGAAGTCATCTGGTCCAACCCTGCTTAAAGAAGGCCACCTAGAGACAGTTGCTCAGGACCATGTCCAGACAGTTTTTGAGTATCTTCAAGGATGGAGACACCACAACCTCTAGGCAACCAGTACCAGGGGTCGGTCACCCTCACAGTAAAAAAAGTTTTCTGAAGTTCAGAGGGTACCTTCTGTGTTTCGTTTTGTGTCCATTGCCTCTGGTCCTGTCACTGGGCACCACTGGAAAGAGCCTGGCTCTGTCCTCTTTGCACCCTCCTTTCAGATATCCATATACATTGCTAAGATTGTGCCCTGAGCCTTTTTTTCTCCAGGTTGAACAGTCCAAGCTCTCTCAGCCTTTCCTCATATATGAGGAGCTCTGCGTTCCTCCTTGCTGAATTTCATGAGGTTCCATAATCTGTTCTTCAGTCTTGTATATCTAATATAATGCTCTGTCTACAAAATCTTGTGTATTCTTCATCTAATTTCCCATCCAGATTTTTAATATGTAAATGGAGATTACTTTCTGAATGCATTTTTGCTCTTTAATTGAGCATTCTCAAAATTGAAGGAGGAAAATAATTGTTCTTCCTGCACTATAACTATGAAAAAGCTAATGTAGATGCATTACAATTGACTCAGAAAGTGAGTAGCACTTTGAGTGTTGTAATACAGTTATAACGTGGATACAGATTTTAAACTTTTATGTAGATGAAAAGAGAAAAGTCAAACCTCAAAAGAGCCAGCATCTTAATTTATTGTTTTGTTGAAAGCTATGATGAGTTCTTCAATAATTTAATATTTATTTTACTTCTTGATTTTTGAAATGGTTGACCTTGCTTTTTAGAGAGCAGACCACTTAATGTTTTTTGTTGTTATATAGCCTTTTAAATCTTTATTTATTGTTGGTGTTTGTATAAAGAACACTTACTGAAAAGGGTACTTGCTAGTAAGGGATTGCTCCCAAAAGGAGGAAAATCTGAAAAATTAAATAGATTGTTTAAAAGAAAATTCTGTAATCTGGTTCAGTCTGCTCTTTCTTCACCCCTAGATGTGAAGAAGTAGGGCATGGCCCACACTGAAAGAACAGGATTTACACCTTTTAGTAGTTGCCCTAGTCCTAGAGACTTACACACAAAGGTGACAGAAGAAATTCTTATGAGGGAGGCCAATGCTTTCTGGTTGCCTGATGCACTTAGCAATCTGAAAGCTTTCATGGGGAAAAGGCAGAGCTGTCATAACATCGGGAGTCTTCTGATACAATTTGAATTTTTACATTGAAATTTATAAAAATTATCATTCTATTAAATCACATATTAGAGTTCTATTATAATGTTCCCTCTGCACTTTATTCTCACCTGGTCTTGTAACCTGCCTGTTACATCTCAGATTTATTTTTTTTTTCCTGCTCATACTACCAGCATCTCTCATCATCTTTTTATTCCTTTTTTGAGATATCATTATTCTCTCTAGATGTTGTCCAGAGATGACATCTACAGCTTTGTTTGTATATGTATTGGAAGTATCACCTCTGTGAAGCTTTCTATATCTGAATGAATTGATCAGATTTTGTTGTACTGGGCTTGTGTGGCAAGGTTTTGGTAGCAGGGAGGCTGCAGGGATGGCTTCTGTGAGAAAGCACCAGGAGTTGCCCCTATATCAAAGAGTTTCAGCTGGCTCCAAGACAGATTTCTTTGTTTCCTGTTCCATTTTAAGGTTCTTTCATTTTAAACCCACTTAAAAGTACCAGGTCAAAATTAGCGAATATATACATTGTAAGGTAAGACAAGGTGATGAGACACTGGAATAAGTTGCCCAGGGAAGTTTTCATTGCTTCATACCTGGAAGTGTTCATTCAGGTTGGATGGGGCTTTGAGCAACCTGGTCTAGTGAAAGATGTCCCTGCCTATGGCAAGGGGTTGGACTAAATGGTCTCTAAGGTCTCTTCCAACCCAAACCATTCTATGATTCTAAGAACCACAGATGTTTATGGATAGATGTACACAATAGAAGAAACAAAGAAAGCCAAAGTATGTTTGTTGACTCAAGGATCTTATTTTAATCTTACCTTAAAAAAATGCCAATAGAGATTTTTTTTAACTGTTTGCAGTGAGAACTAATGAAAGCTGTAGTCTCTAAATATATTGTAATGACTAAAATGCTGTAGTATAGTTACAGGGAAAACGCTGAATTTAGTACACATGCTTGTCCATATATTGAAAACATGAAACTTGAAAAGCATTCTTCAGTAACATTTAACCAGTTGCACTGTTCCTGTTGGGCTGTATTGCTGTACACATACTGAGCTTTACAAAGAAAAATATAAGAATCAAGTATATTTTAATTTAACCAAACACTTGATGTCTGAATGTTTTATGTTCAGAAAGAAATTACCTCCAAAATTACTTTAAAACTAGTCTTTATTTTTTTCTAAAAGTACATAAAATAACAGTATATGTGTGCTTGATGTCTAATGGTGGGGGGTTTTGTATTTTTTTTTCCTGGGCAGTGAGGAGAATAGGGAGGGGTGGTGAGCATTTGCAGAAAAGTACAAACTGTACTCCAAAACCAACAAGCTTTCCTTCAGTCTCTCTGCTTTTTCAACTGCCTCTGACTGAGGAAATGTTAATTTAAGAACCTTGACTTCTCCTGCCTAAGAAGACCATGTAGGTATTTGGATCCTGTAGTGCTAGGGACTTGAAAGATTACAGTCACTGTCTTTAACCAAGTCACAGAAATAATTGGTGGATTTGTAGAGAGAACAAAAGCTGTATTATAATTGCCTCACAATAAATTTTAATGTAGAAATGGATGCAGTTCTGTTACTTCCTATCTTTTCGCCTAGTGACAATTGTACATGTAGACAGAGAAACCACCAGAGTATGTTTACACATCTGTCCAGCAGGCTGTAACAATTTATTAAAGAATAAACACTAGAAAAAAAAATCCAGATATGTGATTCATTTAATACAATATATAAAACTACTTCTGTTGTGTATTCAAGCATATAGTGAAGTACCTGGGACTTCTAATGATGGGTATTACTTGCATTTTAATGGAAAGAAATCACAATCCTAAAGCTCAGCCAAATGCCTCAGTATTAGTTCTTAATATTTCATTTTTGTTTCTTCACTGTGATTCATACACCCATCATTATGTCTGCATCAAAAGATCACGAAAAAATATTCGATGGATCTAAACTGTATAAAACTAGGAAGAGAAAACTTGCTGATAACGCCTAGGTGGTTGTGCAGCTCTTCAGAGAGACCTGCACAGGCTAACGGACACCTCATAAAGTTCCACAAAGCAAAGTGCAAGGCCTGCACCTGAGGAGGAGCAACCCTAGGCACCAGTACATGGCTGGAAAACAGCCTGGCAGAACAGGACCTGAGGGTGCTGTTTGAACATGAGCCAGCAAGGTGCTGTTGCAGCAAAGGACAACAGTGTCGGGAGCTTCATTAGTCGGAGGGTCACCAGTGATACAAGGGAGGTGGTCATTCCCCTCTGCTCGGCACCAGCGAGACCGTGTCTGGAGTGCTGGCTCTAGTTGTGGGTTCCCCAGTACAGAAGAAACATGGAGGTACTGGAAAGATCACTAAGATAATTGAGGGATTGCAGCATCTGCAATGCAGGGAGAGTGTCAGCAAGCTGGGGTTGTTTAGCCTAGAGGAGAGAGGGCTCGAGGGAATCTTATCAATGTGTGTAAATGCCTAACAGAGGGCAGTAAAGAAGATTGAGCCAGGCTCTTCTCAGTGTGCTCAGTAACAAGGCAAGAGGCAATGAGCACAAACTGAAACACAGGAAATTCTGTTTAAGCATTAAGAAACTTTCTCTGAGTTTGGTCAAACACTGTAACAGGTTCTCCAGGCACTGTGACATTTTCTGTCTGTGGAGATACTCAAAACAGGACTGGACAAGACTTGGAGCAACTACTGTATCTTATCCTTATTTGAGAAAGGGATTGGTCTAGGTGATCTTCAGAGCTCCTTTTGAACTGCATGGATGCTGTGATTTATTGGCCAAAGTTCTTCTGACATCTTTTCTGCTGACCTGAGCTTTTATGACTTCAAATATGTAGACTTTTAAAAATCTTTCTGGAAACGTTCTTTGAGGACAGTGCAGCACTAGAACAGGTTGCTCCAAGAGATAGTACTCTCTATCCTTCCAGGCCTCTAGACCATGATGAATCAAAGCCAAGACTGCCCCAGTTTAGAGCTGGCAATAATCCTAATATGAGCAGGAGATTGGCCTAGATGACCTCTGGAGATCCCTCCAGCCAAATGTCTCTGTGATTTTTGTGTCTCCCTGTGAGTTTTAGATCTATGTGTTCATCAGACTTGCTTTAGAAAGTGAGTAGGGACTTTTGCCAGTCGCCCTGAATGGGATCGGTATGATGGAGTGATCCAAGCAACTTAACCTTCTGTAGCTTGTGTGCTTTTAGGGGCTGTCATTATGCACTGGGTGACCTACCTTCTATCCCTGCTCTGGCATTTCTGCAGCTGAAGGTTCCTGCCACCGCACACACACAAAGAGCAACTCTCATCTGTTGTACCTGCAGGTGTTGTAAAAAAGTGCAGCAAAAGAAAATACTTCTAGTTAAAAAGAAGTTTACCCAGGCGCTTGCAAACCCACAATGAAAAGCCTGTGGTCAACACATCTGAAGTAAGGATATTTGCTTCTAGATCAGTAACTGTTTTCTGTTTATAAAACAGGTGCAAGTTTATGCAACAAAAATACTTAAGTTCCAGTGCTCTCTTTTCCTCAGCGATAACATGGAGAGGTTGTCGTTGGGGTAGGAAAAGTTTGTCTCTATGCTGATCCATTTTGATGACCCTCTGCAATAAAGTGTTGAATAATCAAATCCCTTCATGTTAACTGCTAACTAGCTCTCACTTTAGCTCATGCCACATTGGCTATACCGTTAGATAATAGTAAATTTTCAAGGTTTTTGTAACTATGTTAGTTCCAGCATGTGAGATTATTTTGATTTTTCTAATGGTGGTTATCAAATAGAAGACTGTCCTCATTGCTGTGTTCTGTATTTTTTCCTCCTCCTTCTCTAAGAAATGAGTGGGAGGTGGGGGAAGGAAGGAGAAATGAGGTAACACTGAAAATCGTGTTGCAGCACATCATCTTCTGGAATGGTAGGCAGTTTTAGGTTGTATGCATCTTATGGAAGATTTTTTTGATATTTGACAAAACCATGCAGCTGATGAAATTATGCTTCACTGTGTGATCTAGTTATATAGTTGTGCACACACTTCCACAAAGGTCTAAATTGACTAGTTCTGTAGTAAGTGTATCATCTCAGTATATATGGTTTTGAAGTAAAAGACATAAAAAACATTTTTCACATTTACAGCTAAATATAGCTAAGTGTACTTGAGTTTCAGACAAGTATTCTCAGTGGCTTGATTGGAAACTCGAAAAGCAGGGTTTGCACATGGCAGCAGGTGTTCCTCTAAATATAGGAAATACTTCTATCTGTCCATTTTCTGTATTTTATGCAATGGCAGTAACAGTTGTTAAAATACATTTGAAATATCAGAAGTTTTGCAGAATTCTGTCAGGTTATGTAAATTCAGTATTTATTCCCCCCATTTCTTTGCAAAAAATTTAGTAGTTACTCATCTCTTTATTTCCACAAACAAAAAGGTATCATGAAGTATATTCAGTAGAATAAAGATGAACATTTAAATATGAAAAGTGCTTCAGTAAATGCAACTTCAGGCAATTTTCATTGTGCACAGTTTGTTAGTCTTAAGGTTGTCAGGCTAGTTTAAACAGATACAGGACAGGAAAAAATTCAGTGGGTTAGAAAACTGAGGTCTGTGTGTCTATACACAGAAAATGTTGCTGTTAGGAAAGCAACAGGTGTTTAAAAATATAACTTCATTTTTCTCTCCTCTTTTTGTATTTGTCCGAATGTTGGCTGCAGAAGCTCTGACAGCAGATCACAGACCTAAGCCTCTTTTCTGTTCCTTTGACACTCTGGGTGAGGTAATGCATTCTCTTCACCCAGCAACGTGTAGCTTTTTGGTGACTGGAAGAAGAAGCAGTTGGAGATACAAACTGCCAAAAGAGAGTTGAAATGCAGAGGGGAGACAGCTACCCAACTAAAAAAGAAATAAAAAAAAAAAAAAAGGGAGTACATGAGAAAGGAAGATTAAGAGAGAAATAAGCATAAGGGTACAGACAAAGGAAATAATTTTATCTCAGACCAGATTTATCATTCTGAAGACATGAACACAAGCTGTTGGATTTACAAAAAAAAACCAGAACAAAAACAAACAAACAAACAAAACAAAACAAAAACAGAAAACAGCCACCAACAAATAACACCGTTCCTTCCTCTTCATTGTCTGTCCCCATGGAAAGGTGTCTCCAATACTTCTCATTCTAAGCATGGTTTTTATAACTCTTTAAAAATGGCAAGACAAAATCCAACATCTGGAACTATTTTTTAAGAGATTGTAAATACAATCTATTCCTTTTGATTATATCAAATAAAATACTTAGGTACTGATTTGTCATTGTGTGCGGCCATACAGGAAACTCGACCAACTGTGCTCTCAAACAGAGTTTCTTCTCTAGTAAAAGTAATTTCATTTTCATCTTCATAAAGTATAGTAACAGAGAAGTCAGAAAACAAAATTAACTTTTAAATCAGTGTTTCTTGATTTATTTTGAAAATCAGCAGATTAGTTGCATAGTTGGAGACTTGAAGTGGGTAAAATTGCATGCACAAGGAAACCTATTGTTTTGAGTTGCACAAAGCACTTCAGTTGCACTTAAATGCAGTACTAGAGTTGGAAGGCAGAGTAGGACTTACATACTTAAGCACAATGAAATGTGTATGTAGTTGTATGTAATTTATGTGCAGATATGTGGGTGTTTCTTATTTTTTTTAATACACACAAATACAGCAACTAAGAATTTTTATAATGCCCTTGTACTGACAAGGTTTAAAGTTGTTAAGAGGGGATAACCTGCTATGAAGAATCTGAACTCCTTTGTAGACAAAAGCTGATAGTCAGGTTTCTGATTTTTATGCTCACAAAATAGTAGAAACAACAAAAGAACATGCTGTCCAGCCTGAACATATTCTAGGTGAATGGCTGGATTTCTAGTTGATTGAAAATCCTTAGAGAAGCATAATTATTTGAAATACATGGATTTTGTCTTTATTTACAGAGAGGTGTTTTATTTCTGAGGTGGTTTTTGATTTCTTTTAGCTCTGATTTTTAATTTACTGTGCTCAAAGGCTGGAAAAAGAAGGGAGAAAGAAGCAGCTGGGAGCTATGCATAGTAGGAAAAAGATGGCATTGTTCCCTGTAAGAAGCACCTATGATTTGTTTTGGACTACTTGTGGAAAAGACAGTATGCTTCTATTTGTTCTGGCTTCTTGTGCTTTAATAAAATTATGTATTATATACAGAAAAGTATAGACTCACTGCAGCGTAATGGAGTGAAGAAATGAGGATGATCCATTAAGCACCTCCACAACCATATGGTATTGTAGTGAAAAGAAAAAAAAAAGCAGATGTGATTTAAAGACTGAACATATGATATAATTATATGTTCTGGCTATTCTGTGATTTTGACCATGTTCTATCACTGTGCATTCAAGTGATCATTAAAATGGCCACAATATGCATAGACTTCATGATTATGGAACTGTATCTTTGACTTTTAATTTTTTGAAGGTAATTCTGTTAGAATTGAGTAGCCATCTTTCCCTTAGTTTCTACAGAAAAGAATGAATGGACTGGGATTTTTCACCTTGGAAAAAAGACGTTTACAAACTTGAATGCAAATGAGAAGCTGCTTCCTCAAGTCGGCTAGTGTGCGGTGGAATGAAATTATGATGCAGATGTTTTAAAACAAGGGAGTAGGTTTTCATGTAGCACTTACATTTTGACATAAGTTGCTTTTGGGTGTGTATGCTGACAGTATCATTTGTCCTTAGCCTCAGGAGAAATACTAGATAGATGCCTGATTAGGAATTGCTAATGTGAATACTATTTATGATTTAGGGACTACCTAAATTGCTGGTGGTGAAAAATTGGTAAGTTACGTAACAGAAGTGTGGTTTTACTTGCACTATTCTTGGGTGTCTTCCTTAGACAGTCCTAAGTAGCCACCCTCAGAAACAGGTTCCCAAGCTGGATTTTTAGGGCATATGACTGTTTTTCTGTGAAAGGTCTTAAAGTAACGGAAAGAAAGATTCTTCACAAGTGATAGTGACGTTAAAAAGCTTATGTAAGCTTTTTCTTTTGAAGAAAAACCAAACCGCCAAACCTACCACCAAACAAAACACTAACCAACTTGCCTGTGGATACTTGTTATAGCTGTGTTAAAATACAGAAAAAATGCAAGCTACTCATCCTGCAGATAGAATGTAAAAATTAGATATAGAGGGAGAACTAACTCTACTTAGGAACTCTGGACCCCTGAATATAATCTTCATTTTTTTATTTTTTTAACCAAAATAAAACCCATTATCATTAATGCCTTTGTCTACAAAATAATGACTGTGTCCATCTTGACTACAGTACTCAGTCTTTTTTAGCTCTTCCTATCTTTAATAGGCTTATATATGTTTGGCTTTTGATGTTTTTCCTACAAATTATTTTGACTGAGTAGAACCACAAAAACATTCTTTTTAGATCAGTTTGTAGGATTGGGATTTCCATAGGCTTTTGGGATAGGGATTCTGTGATCTCTAATTGAGAGGCTTCCTTTCAGACCATGTAGTCGAGCATGAGGTTTGATCTTAATATGACAGTTGAGATCTCATGGATTCTTTTTCTTTTATATTTAGATATTACCTAAGCTAGCTATCTAATCTTCAGCCCTCCTTTGCTAAAAGGAAAGGAGAAAGAAAAAGGTAGGTAATCATCTACAAAGGTGCCGAAAGCAAACTTCAGCATTTATTCTCTGGAATACGTCTCATATTCTTATGTCACATGGTAAATGTATCTTATTTCATAGAGTGGGTTTTAAATTTTTTTTATATTATACGTTTTTATTTATGACTATTTTCATCATGACTTTATCCTAATAGAATTCAGTTGATAACATTGTTATAGACCAGTTTGGGGTCTGTATTGCAGCACTGAATAACTGTCTTACATAATAACTTCAAAAAAGTCACATATTTTATTCTTTCCATTATATGTCCTATAGTGTGCTTATTATCCTAAATTAATTATTTTTAAAAGTAGCAATATTAAAAACAGCTTTCTATCTGCTAATTTAGCTATGATATTTTAACTATTTTTTTTTAAAATGTATATTTCCTGGACATGAAAAAATATGATGTAGTCCTTATACGTGCTTTTAGTCCGTCCACATGCTTGGCATGACCACAGTAATAACACTAAGGACTCTATGTACGTATTTATGACTACAGTTCTGGTGTGCATGCTTGGTATTTTTTGTTTTGTTTTCTTTTGCTGTTGGTTTGGAGTTTTTTTAGCAGAATTGACTGCAGGGCTATGAAACAATCTGTGAGACTACCAACCAAGTTACGCTAATCAATACTAATGTCTTAGAAAAATTTTAACTAAGCATGTATATGAGTAACAAAAGAGACTAATTGGGGTGTGACATTGATGCTGGTGCCTTCCACTGGTGGGAGTAACTTTCAAAGAGAAGGATATGTTACTTTACCCAAGCCTTTTTTGTTTCAGAAAGGTTTAGAAACAGTAGTGTTTCCTTTTCTTCACAACTCAGTTCTGTAGGGTTTGCTTGTAACGATGTTTTATCTTGGTAACATCACCCAAGGAAAGGACAAAATGGCCTTTTGTAATTAGATGTATTCTCATCTGTGTGGGAGAAGAAAAATTAAACATGGATCTTTTGTTAGTTCATCTGTCTGTAATCAGCTAATTAAGATAGAATGACTGTGCTCTTTCTGTATCAGTTTTATGAATGCACATTTTAAGATACTGTTTCCCAAGCTGGTGGTTCTTTTGTTTGTTTGTTTTTTATGTTAAGTACATCACTGGCAATGGAAACCACATGAGAGATTCCCCTATGGCAGGTGCTGCTAGGGAGTAAGTATCTTAGAAATAAATGGCACTTTAAAGTTTTAGCGATTGTGTTTGAATAGAAATATATAAAAAGTGTGTATGTTCGTCTATGCTAAAAAAGTATTAAAGAAAGCATGGTGCTGAAGAAATTATTATTGACATTTCTTGTCCCTGTGTTACATACATAGTTAATTATCACAGCAAATGACCGCTAGTTTTTCAGGTGATAAATAGATTTGTCTTTTATACTTACCTGAACCAGAAAATACCATATTTCCAAACAAAGGATTAATTCTGATGTTATTAATGTAGAGTAGCAGTAATGTTAGGAAAAATAATGGCTAGTGTTAGGAAAAATAATGACCAGTGTTAGGAAAAATACATGTAAAGTATCCAACTTAATTAAATTCACCGAACTGAAAGATGAATTTCCAGAGACACACAGATGTGTGAAGTGCTTCTTAAGAGTTGAAGAGCTGTGCAGAGACAAACTAAAATGGAGGAAACAAATCTCATACTTTGTCCATGGCACTGGCAGAAATTAAGAACAGGGAAGGCATGTGTACAGCTAGTCTCTAAAATATCTTCCCACTACATGGGATTCAGATTTCCAAGGTCAAGAGAGTGATCTGAATAACAAAAATTCTAATTGACAATCATCAGTGTGTAAAATTTCTAGTAAAAACTTTCATAAACTTCAAAGAATGTGCAGAGCACAGGCCTGGAGGTCTAGTTGTCAGCATGCTTAGGTGTTTAACTTATAGGAAAGGCTGTTGAGAAACTGTGGGTGGACATTTGTAATACTGCATTCCTCCAGGAATGCAAAGCAGGAGGAATGAGTTGAGCACATGTGACGCTCTTAGACAGTAGGGAGTTAAGCCCAAACCACAGTCCTTTTTTAATTTGCCAAATTTCAGAAGCATAGGGTACCAATGTCTATATGCTGGTCCTTAAGGCATTCTCCTAGAAAGTGAGAAGGATGGATGTGAATAAATGAGGAGTTTCTGCTTAGTGTGTCAGCGCTTCCACGTAGTGCTTTAGTGGTTATGCTGTTATGGGAGAAATGGGCAATAACATCAGTAAACCCAGTTGTCTGGCCACAGATAATAAGGTTGAAAAAACTAGATCTGGCAAATGTTTAACATAATTTGAGGTGCTTACTTCAAGTATAGCCTAGGAATCTAAATCCATAAAAGAGGTAATATTTCAGAAACACAATAACACATTTCATTTGGTAGTTCCAGATATTTCTTAGACTTGGGATCCTAAGTATTGTGAATACTATTTTTCTGTACCTAAGGCTGTACATACAGTGTATAGACAATGAAGGTGCTTAATGGACCCTGTGAATTCCATCCCTAGAGACAGCCACCTACTTTCTTATGCTCTCTAGCCTTTAGTGCCAAGTCTTATTTTGGATATGACCCTTGGATACACTTTAACAAGAGCAGCTAAAACTAGTACAGTTAATGCATTGAGATCACTTAAGGCACATCTGTTATTTTTGATAGTTCTGTATAGAGAGAATAAAAGATTCCATTTTTCAGTTATTCATTTCAAACATTCTGTTTATCTTTGATTCCCGATGAGTGTATCTTTAATGGAAAGGAAACAATGCAAGGAGAAAAATGTTTTCAGTGCACAGTATATTACAAAACAGATAGTGCATATATAAAGAAAACTTCTCACGTGCAGTTTGCATGCGTAGTCATCTAAAAGTGTGCTGCTTGTCATGCTGCTGTTAATGGTATTCATTATTTAATATCTTTAAAAATATTTCATTATAGTTCATCACAACCCTCTTTATAATTTGTTATCAAATACCTACTTCAACAGGGGTAGGTGATACTGCTTCCAGTATTTTTTTCTATGTTCTTCTGTCTCTTATTTTCTTGTCTCCTGTTACAAGTCTCTGGGAGATACCAATCTTAATCAGCACACAGGAACTGGGAAGATGTTGATGAAATCTGTAAATGAGGCAGTGAAAAGCATCATTGAATAGTGAACGATCATGATATTATAGAGGAAAGACTTGAATTATTCTGAAGACTGAATTGATTATGCTGAAATGTAATAGCAAATGCAAATGTCAAAAAAAGCATTTTTATGTTTATCAGTGCTAGCTGACCCAGATGGTAATTGTCAAGCAAAAATGAATCTGAATTTTGTAAAAAGGCACATTTGATATTAGACTGTATTGGATGAAGTATTTCTGAAATAGCTAGAAAGAAAAATAGTGCCTTTTTAAAAAGCACTGGAAAGATCTAATGTAAAAATTTGTATTCAGGAATGATACATTATGATTTTAATACATGCAGCTAAGGTCTAGGAGAGTAATTTACTTGATGTACAAAGTTAAAGTTTAAAGGAGTTATGACTTCCCTCCCCTTGTAAGAACATCAAAGGGTAAACACTGAAGGATGAAGAGTTACTTAAGATAAACGATAGCTCTGGCAAAATAACATATATCTATAAGGTTGAGTATGACCTTACATTTAGGTTGGTGATTAGAAGGAGTATCATACAGTGCTGTGTGGTTCTGAAATAGCTTTCGATTAAAGTTTTATAGCCTTGCAGTAGATATCAGACAGAACTTAGTTAAAGAAAATCCTATGACAGGTTTGGCCATGTTGGACTTTTTTACCTACGTCTGGCTGTATGCTGCTGTTTGAGCAATGCAGAGTAGCACAGCAGAGCCTTGGTCTACAGTTGTGGGTCCAAAGTGCTGTAGTAATAGAAGGAATGATGAACTTTACCCATCTTTTATAAATTCTTCCATCTGAGAGGCTTACTCTAAAGCAAGCTGACTTACTGTGTATAACGTGAAGAAAGTTCAAGTTCTGGTTAAAATGTTCCCTTCTGCTGAATGGTATGACAAGGTTTTCACTGCCAGTATAAAGGTTCAGGCTTCAGTACTTTAAAAAACCAACCAACCAACAACAAAAAACAACAACAAACAAAACAACCTTTTCTTCCTTGTTGACCCCTGGATATTAATACAAACATTCAAAGCACCCGTCTCAAGTGTACTGGGCTTTCAGAGCACCCAACAGGAATTTTTTTGTAGTGTTGTACTTAATGCTGCAATCCAATGAAAAAGTAATAGAAGAAAAAGCCATGCTGTGACAACTGAATATGCTACAGTAATATACTAGAAAATATTTAGAAACTATAATTCTGTTGATAAAAATTGAAAATGAGTATACTTTTTTAAAGAGAAAGTAAAAAAAGGAAAATACCAAGGAAAGATTTTTTTCAAATGAATGATTACAGACAAACTATTTACTGTACTAGTAATCTTACCTAGCTTTGTTCAGCAGTTAAGTTGCAACAAGGGTGGGGGCTTCTAAAGATAGGAACTTCTACGTGAGTGTGAGTTCAAGGACAGCAGAATGCAATTTGAATGCTTATCTTTTAAATATTTAAGTTTATGTAAGGTTACTAGATATGATTGTATCCTCTTATCTCAGTCTTTTTAATGTGAAATTTTTTTAGTAGTTTGCAGGAAATGTTGCACCCAAATAGCTAACCAGATGATGAATTCTGCACCAAACTGTCTTGTTCAGTATTCTTACTTCAACAGGAGCCACCAGCAGATGCGTAGAGAAGCATAAGAATAGGATTAGCCCAAATGATGCTTTCTAATTCTTTCATCTTCTGAGCATTTTCAGCTTGAGAGTTCTGTAAACTTTTGGGCATTAGTCTGTTTAGGTAGCTGCAGTGAATCTCTCTCACAAGTGCTTGTCTGGTTTTTCCTTGACTTCATCACATGAGCTTCTTGTGTTGAGTGTCCCTGGCAGAGTCAAGGGGGCTGCTGTACATTGTTTGAAGTCCTACTAGATGTTTGCTTTGAACCTGGCTCCTACCTTGCTGTGGTACTCTTTAGTTTGTTTTGTCGGAAGAAACAATAAATACTTAATCTCTTTTTAAAGTGTTGCCACTAAAGATTGTGTAGATCTCTGTCATAGCAGTTCCCAAACCCACATTTTTTTTTGCAAACAGAAGAATGCCTATTTATTTGGGCGTTCCTTGTTTGGGGACAACTAATACTGGAGGTTGTTCTTGCTCTCTCAGAATCCTTTCTGCCTCTATTGTGTCCTCTATTGAGAGGAACAAGGAAAAGCTTCATGCAATATTTAAATTCTGGAACGAACTTAAGTTTATAGAATTATATAGAATGACTTTTTTTCTGATTTATATTCTCTTCCTTTCCTAGTACTTCCTAATTTTCATAATGCCTCTTGAATTTCCTAATTTGCCTTTTCATGGCCAAGTACTGAGCTGATGATTTCATGGAATTATCTAGAATAACTCTACTCTTCTGCTCCTTAGTGTTACTGGTCTACTCAGAGCCTGTTGTATTATATATGAAGCTAGGATTAGTTTTCGTGTATTGTTTTACATGAATCTCAATTGAGTTTCACCAGCCATTTTATTACCTGATCACTCAGACCGATAAGGTGGTTTTGCTGTTCTTTAAGACACTCATCCTTACTACCTTGAGTAAGTATGCACCATCACCATCAGGAGGTTTTCTCACCTCAGCGGTGTACTGCCATCCCTTTCTCCTCCTCCCTTGCCATGTTACTTATGCATGTGTTAAACAGGGCGGTTCCCAGTATGGCCCCTGTGCAAGCGTCTTCCCTCTGTTGTGAGAGCTGAGTCTGAACCCCTGTCTTCTGGTTCCTTTATTTTAATCAGTTATTTTTCCATGCCACAAGCTTTGCTTTTATGTCTTGGTGGCTTAATTTCCTGAGGTGTCTTTAGAGAGGAATTTTGTTTAAACCCTTTTTAAAAATGTGAGCAAGTTGTGTGTACTCATCACCCTTGTGTTTTAACCCCTGCAGAGAACATCAGCAAGTTTATAAGGTGGGTCTTGCCTTTACAGAAGCCATATTGGCTCTTCACTGGTGGACTGTATTTAATGAGATGTCCAGTAATTCAGTCCTTTATTATTTTTTCTATTACCAAATTGCAGACTTACCTAAATGTATTCCCCAGAACTTTTTTGTTTCTCAAGCTTGGCATTGCATTTGTCACCTCCAGCGTTTAGGTACCGAAGAAGTTGTAGTCATTTGGCTACTTCAGCATTTCATTAGAACCTTTGGGTGAATAGGCCTAGGTGTGTTTGTACCATAGCTTCTTCCATAGTTACTTTCATTTTAAATCAAACCTCTGCTTAGTGACTTAATGACTTAGTTTTTTAGTCAGTTGACTACACTTTACCCTGTGTCAGCATTTGCTTTACTAAGTTGTGTACTCACTCCAGCACTGTGCTTTTGATACAGTACCTTCAGGAGTCTCTACTTCTACCTTTAAGGATTCAGCTGTTTTAAGAGCCCCGTTTTTAAGAGGCATCCTCATTTTTACATATTTCCACCTTCTGAAGATTAGATTTTTTCATGGCCTTTGTTACTTGTAACAGTGATTTTAAGTACTGTTAAATAGTCACTGCCTCGCTGGCTCTTTCATTGAGGTCTTGGACCAGCAGTGCAAGTATGTCATGGGTTGTATGATCCTTGTTTGTGATGCAAACCATGAAACAACCTCTGATCCAAAAAAATCATCAGAATTTAAAGCCTATAGTATGGATGTTTGTTCCATCAACATAATGTCTGGTACAGCTGAATGCTCTGCCTTTGCTCCATCTCTGCTGTGTGTTAGCAGATGATGCCTCTGTTGCAACTGGTGTCGCTGTCATGGTTGGGCAGGTAGGAATATGCAGCAAACCTTGCTATTTCTGTCTGAAATTTCAATCCGTGCAGCATGTCTGCTAGTCACTGAATTGTTAGGGTTTTGATTAGTTTTGACTTAAACTATCTTTTTCATACATAGTTCTGTTATACGCCTAGCACAGTTTAGCAATATCTGTAGATTTTGTGTGTCCCTGACCTTCCCTTTACAAAGTTCCAAATATGCCTGGTATATAAATGTATTTATTTAGGACAAGAAATTGATCTAAAATGGTTCTTTGAATTTTCAATTCCTGTTATAATGCTGGAAGTATAAATAATGTATTCTGCATTATTAAGGGATTCCATAAATATTGAAATATAGGCATTAATAATCAGATAAAATTAAGCATTTAAAACAGTTTAAAATGTAATTGTATATAAAATGAAAGTTAGAAAAGAAAAAATTACACAGAAAAGTTCAAAATGAAATATCTTTAATACTACAAACTAGAAGTATGAGCTGTATAGTACATGTTGTTAATGCAGAAGTGGTGGTGATGTAGAAATATGCAAATGTGTACTTTTTCTAGCTTTTCTGTTGAAAACCCAGAATAAAAGAGAATAAGTAGCTGAACAGATCAGCTAGAATAGAAACATTAGAATTACATACTTGACAGAACATTTTTGTGTTAAATATGCATCCCTCTCATTTTAAGGGGAAAATTATTTGTTTGGCTTAAAAAGAGGAAATGGCTTTTTTTCTCTTAATTAGGGAAAAAAAGCCCAACCCAACAACCAAGTCATATAATCAGCATTTCCTCCTTCTGATCTCTAGTATTAGGTAAGTCTGATACCAATAGATCCGTATTCCACAGTTATCTGGGATTTGACCTCTAAAATGAAATAAGGTCTTCAGGGCAAGGGTAATGTCTTTATTTACCATCAAGAACTAAATGGAGTCTCAACATGATAACACAGTAAAAATAATAATGCACACAAAAAGAAAACATTTACAGTTTTTACAGTCATTTCTTTATGCTTTGTTCTGTGGGTTTACTGTGAGTACCCAGAGAATTAATTTGGCCTTTTTTTGGATTAATTTTATGTAAATTTAACACCCTGAACAATTTAGAATTACCCTAGTAGGACTTCTGGAGAGTATTATCTGCCTATATAGATTTCATACAGTGTTTTGAAGCAGTTACTCCATGCATGAACAAAGGAAGCCTGGTAAAAGTTCTTTAACCTGTGCTTTGGAAGGCTTCTCAGTGGAATTTAACTGAATGCTTAAGATTAACCATCCTCATTTCAGTGAACAAGCTCCAGGAAGCTTGCATTTGAAATAATGTGAACAATCCAAGTAACTGCTTTCTGTGTTCCCCTCTCTGTTCCCCAATTCTTTCTTTGAAATTCAGCAACCGTTGAGACCTGTACAATGAAGTCCTTCTGTTTTCTGTAGATTTCTGTGTTGTCTGAAGAAATTAAAAATAGAATTATGAATGCAGGAAATAAGCTGCTAAAATACGCTACAAACTGTTTCAAGACTTTCTAATTGTCTTACTTTATATATGTGTTCCATTAATGCATGAGGAAATCTTCTGTAGTACATAGACACAAGCAGTTACTTCATGCTTAATTTATACAGCATCTTGAAAGAGTCTATTTTAATACTAAAAATGTGAAATGCTGGCTTTAACACAGAAATGTGGCAAATATAGTATGCGTTCCACCAAAGATGATAATTTAAAATGTATTAAATACAGAATATAGTATTTACGTTATGCACTTTCTGGAAACAACTTTAGCTTTTATTTCTCAGAACATTCATACAGCTTTAAGACTTACTCTGTTTTACTGTGAAATTTGCCTATTCTTTGCTTTTAAACAGGAAGATGAAGAATCCAGTAGTGTTACCAGTTGAAGTTAAGAATTACATTTTTGTGTGTGCACAATATTTGTAACTACTGAAATTTGCCTCCCAGGTAGTGCATGTGTTTATTTTTTAAATAATTTAGTAGATGCAAATTTTTTTTTCTCAGCTTTGAATTATTTTAATTAATCCCTGAAAAATACTTTGAATATTTTTACCATCATTGCTTATTACTTTGAACTGGCCCCATTACAATTGGAAGAACTATCAGGGCCTTCTCTAGGAAGGGGAATCTAGAGGTGAATTATAAGTCAAACACACTTCTGCTTACTTTCTGCCCTCCTTCGTGAGGTTCTTCATTTGGAAATTATTAGGAGTATTTCTTCTCTGTGTGCATTTCAAGGGTTATTACAGAATCATCTGAATGCCACAGTTTAAGAAGCTGTTGCAGTAATGGCAGGAGAGTGGCCGAGTGACAGGGTTGTTCATACAGTGTCAGGAAGAGAACCAAGGACACTGCTGGGACAGCAGTGCCAGACAGTGTTGGCATGTTCAGTCAGAAACAAGCACGCTCCAACTTCACAGCACATGATTATGCTTGGCAATAGGCTCTTTCTCTCCCCATTTCAGTTTACAGAGGTGAGTAAAATGCTTCTTGTTAAGGAATATGATGATTATATGCAGTTCTTTACAGTGCTTTTTTAAAAAACATACCCCTTTAAAGTGAGAAAATGAGAGGATCTGATCATGCTCTTAATGCTGGTAATTAAGGGGAGTGCACATCTAGAAACTGATAGTCACGCTGGAACCTTGAACATAGGAAGCAGTCTCAAAACCAGAGCTGCTGTTAAAAGTTAACGATTTCTCACTGTAAAAAGCAAGCTCAGTTTATTCTTCTGGTTGCTTTTCTTTTGGGGCAGGTTTTCTTTTTGTGGCTAAGGTTGATATTCCATATAAGAGGTGTTTAAGAGGTATAGTAGTTGGTGAAGGCGAAAATGTTCTTTATAAGCAGTCAACCTTGCTGCCCTTATGTTGCACCAACATAGAAGAGACTCATCTGAATGATGTCCTTGGTCTGTGACTGAAAACATAATTCCATTGTTTTTACTGGACTCTTTCACCCCTGTGTAGCTGCTCTGATACAGGCAATAGTGGGTAAAGTTGTCAGAGCAGTGGCATTTTATCATCAATGCACTTAGTTAACTGCCAGTTTCTGCACAAGTCACTGTAAAGAAAGCATTACATAGTAGTTATTGGCAGCTGCTCCCAGTCTAGACTGCATTTCACCTGAGAGATAGAAGACTCAGGGACTGTTAATCCATTCCATGAGCAATCCAAGCAGTTTGACTGAGAAAAGAAAGAGAGTAGTTTGGGTTAACAGCAGAACTATTCAAATTCTTTCATATTTAGCTTAGACTTAGGTGTATGTGAATTTTTTTTTCTTCAGCTGTTGAATAAAACCATATTTTGGTATAAACTATCTTCCTTATTTAAGAAAGGGATGAAGGACTGTAGATTAGCTATCGTTTTGACCGTTGCTTGGTGTCAGTACAAGTCTCAGACTGGCATTTATGCTCCTGACATAGATGACTGAGACTTGAAAAATGAATTCTGTTAAGAGTTTGTTACAGAATTTTAAGAAGCTGTTCCCTGCCGTCTGTCCCACCTATCTGATGCAAGTGTGAGAGAAGATTTGTCTGCTTTTCACCTGTTCTCAGTTCGGGGCATCAGCAGACACCACAGATAGCTTAAGCTAACTTTGACAGCTTGTGTGGCTCAAGCTTTGTGAGAGGCAGAAAACTAAGGTACAGTTTTCTGGGGGTTAGGTTGTTTCCCTAGATAAACTATTTTGGCAGTGAGAACTCCCCCTGCTCCTCCTTCTTCTCTCCTGTATTTGCCCAGTATTTTATTTGAACAAATAAGATTTATGCCCAGACATAATGAAGGGTAATTGTTCTCACGTATGCAGGTGACCTGCGTGTTTTTGAGAAACTTTGCAACAACTTTCTATGGGAGTTTGCTATACTTTCTGAGACATCTGTGGATGTTTTTAAGGACAGGTTAACGGATCGTGTACTAGCAATAACTTGATCCTTCCTTAGAATGGAAGAATGGATTGTAGATGGTCTGAAACTTTCCCTGCTCTTGTACTCAGCATTATGATTTTGAGAGTCTTAAAACTCCCACGGGAGCACTTTTGGGATTTGCTCATTGTGGATTCCTGCAGTCTCCTGAGCACTTGTATGTGTTGAACACAGAGGCAGATCTTCCTGAGTGGCCTCTGCATGGAGGCAGGCTGAAGAGAGAAGTGCTTTGGCAGAAAGTGCTTTTACTACCTCCCTCCCCCTTGGAAACCCTGGAGGGGTTAGGAAAGCAGAGACACCAAAGGTGCTGTGCTGAACATGGCTGGTTAAAGAGTCAAACCATTGAGTTGAGGTCTCTCCGAAGTGACTCAAAGCTGCAGGATATTCTGCCAGGTGTCCTTAGGGAAGTCTCCTTTGGGAAGCCCTGGCAGAGCTCCTCATACTTTCTGCGTGCATCTTGCAGGAGGTGTCAGGGCTTCGTAACGTGGAAATGGAGTCTCTGCTTAAGTGCCCTTTCTTGCTGAGGAACGCACCTTGCAGAGCCATTTCAGCAGGCTTTGTGCTCTTTGTACCTGTCTCACATCTACTCCTGCCCAATATCATATTTTTTGTACTATTTCAGCAGTCCTGACCAGAAGCTGAAGGGCAATTTTAAAATTGGTGTTCTCATCTACAGTTATATTTAGAAGGAGCAGGTGACCATTAAGCAAGTTGGAAGCAACAGGTAGGAAACTGGGGCCTCTTGAAGAGGTAAAATATATCAGTTTCACTCAAACTTGTGAAGAATGTGGAAATTTACCTTCCTCACATTCTGTTCATTCAATATCTGCTATGAGAAATTCTTTAAAAAAATAATAATAAATGGTAGTGGTTGAAAAACTTAGATTTAAATGAAACATTCTCAGCAAAGTACCTTCAAAGTGAAATTATCTACTTTTGTAGTGTGAAAAGCCTCTTCCTTGAAGCTTTTTTTTGTTTCAATTTGTTACTCTGCTGTTATGTTGACTTGTTTTACAAAGAACAAGAACCTCTTCTTCTCATCTTTGGTCTCCAAGTTAACAGTTTTGCTCTAAGTGTTGTTTAATAATTTGGTTTTTTTCCTCTAATTATCTGACAAGATCCTTCTCTTTATTCTGTAAGTAGTAATATTTTTGTTACAGCAATAGCAGGGAATAATTTCTTTATGGGGAGTAATTATGGCACAGTAAACTTCTAGCCATCATTGTGAATGACTATGATATCAAATGCCCATCAATCACTTTCAGCCTTTTTATTTACGGATAAGGTTTTATAAATATTAGCACAATGATAATTTAATAGTATTACAGGGTTGCTTTTTTTTTTCTTCCTTTCCTCTTACATTAGGAAAATAGCCTCTCTGTAGTGGTACCTGATATAAACAGGATATTGGAAGAAGTTGCTTTGGACTTGTGATGAACAGAAGAGTTTTCTTGTTGTTTTCCTTTCAGTTAGTTTCTTTCTGGTTGGATCCCTGCTGAAGAGTGGGTTCAGTGTATGATTGGGATATACATTTTGAAACATCCCCTTTCTTGTTCCTTTAATACCCCGATTACTGTGCCCTTCCCTCACCCTGACTAATGTACCTTGAAATAGATCATCTCAAGACTGATAGAGTAGCTCCAAGCATGTAGGAGTTGCCATGTGAGTTAAATATTAATTATCTAAGCTGGTGCTAGTCTTCAATTACAGCCAGGAACTTAAATTGGAAAAGAAAATGTGCACGTGACATAACCACAGGAGGTTTATTTATAACTGTTTGCATTTTTCTTCTCCTGGAAAGTTAGCATGTGCCTGTATTCCATAATTTGAGATGTTCTGTTGTTTCTTCCACTTTTTGCATGCGTGTAGTTCAAAGTGCCAGCAGGTGTTGATGCAAAAAATTTAGGAGCATTTCTACAACCTGTGTGCTGCAGTGATTCAGAGTAGGTAATTTTATTAGTCTTTCTAGTCATCAGTTCAGGAGTGAATTCTGGGAGTACTTTTCCCCACAGGAGAGTCTAGCTCTTTGATGACACTACTAAATTGAGGTTATGGATTACAAAAACACAGATAAAGTTGGTATGTTTGGGGGGAAATGTGCAGAAATCATGTTATGCCAAACCAAGTTAAGTTTTCTTTTTTAAATCTGCTTCTAGATCTCTTTGGGACCTTTCATTGTATCTACATATAAATATCAAAATGTGTTTGTTTAGTGAAGAAACAGTATCAGTTTTGTCACCAATATGGTGTTCTCTCCTGCTTACTGCTGCAAACTATCTCCAGACTATTAGCAGGAACTTGTTACATACTCTACTGTGTGCATAGCCATGTCTGTTTTCATCTGGAAGGATGGGTTTTGGTGGCTGCTTTAGCTCTTACTTGTTGCTGTCGGCAGCATTATTTTCTTTCAGCTTGCACCAAGGGGAGTATTTTTTTTTTGAGCAGGCTTTTTACTTTCCTACTTGGTTATTTGCAGTCCTTTTGAAAAACCTTTTGATTGAAGATCTTGCAGAAAAGCCAAGCAGTTGGTTGTTGGTTGGGTTTTTTTTTTCATTGCATTTGTCCTTGTGGTATGTGGAGTAAGGCAAGGATTTTATTTACAGCTTGTATTTCTTATACTTACTGGGAAAAGTAGAAATTTAGCTTCTTTTTAGATTATTTCAAGTTAGTTGCTAAGATTTTTAGTGGCATAAAATTATTCTGTGCTTTCTGATTGAAATCAAGAATTTACTACAGAGGAATATTATTTTGATTAATTTAGTTTTGTTAGTGTTTGCTGAAAAAAAGACAGATGATGATCTGAATTTGCTATGTGAATATTCCCAGTAGGCTTTGTATGAATCATACGTTCATAGAATCATTTAGGTTGGAAGAGACCTTTGAGTCCAACCATAAAGCTAGCAATTCCAGCTCCACCACTACACCATGCCCCTCAGCACGACATCTACACATCTTTTAAATACCTCCAGTGATGGTGACTCCACCACTTCACTGGGTAGCGTGTTCCAGTGCTTTACAACACTTTGGTGAAGAAATTTTGCCTAATATCCAATCTAAGCCACCCCTGGAACAATTTGAGACCATTTCGTCTTCTCCTATTACTTGTTACTTGTGAAGAGACTAAACCCCACCTCACTACAACCTCCTTTCAGGTAGTTGTAGGGAGCTATAAGGTCTCCCCTGAGCCTCCTTTTCTCCAGGCCAGACAACCCCATTTCCCTCAGCTACTTGTCATAAGACTTGTGCTCTAGACCCTCCACCAGCTTTGTTGCCTTACTTTGAACGCACTCTAGCACTTCAATGAATGTTTCCAATTTGTGTGAATGTTTGTGAAAGCTTTCCTGGAGTTGCTAGTCACAGTGATGCCTTTATACTCCCATCTGCCAATGGCTCTAAGAGACAGTTTATGTAAGAGTTGTGTTTTAAGGAGGAAGAAAACTTCCTATTTTGTTTTCTTTAGTCTGGCATTGATAAATGGAATTCTCCCACCTCTCATATAATACATGAGGTAATAATTGCATAGGCATTTACCTTTCCCTTTCAAAACTAGGCTGTGGATATACTGAAGTTCTCAAAACTGAAGATGTGTTTGTCTTCGGTAGCACTCTTGAGGGTAGTGTCAGCCTTTGTACACACCATGCAGAGACTACTCTGCTCCTCTTCACTCCTTTCAATTGTCTGGCTAGATCAGAGCTTTGAATGCTTATCTACAATGCCAGCATAATTTGTAGGCAGTAAGCCTTAGCTTTTGGGGGTTCCCGCTTACTATTTTGGCTTTTGTTGATTGCATTCACTTTTGTGGTGTAATTTTTAGTGTTTATTCCTTGGTCTGTGAGTCCGACTGTCATTCCCCCTGCCCTGATCTATTTGTTTCTGGACCTTCTATTCATGGTACAGTTTTCTTCAGGGTTCACCCTTTTCCCTTAAGAAGTTCAATTACTGCTGTGAAGAATCTTCAGCTAAGTCTGTTAGCTTTGAAATTTGGATATTGAGTGACTACTCTCTCTCATTATTGAAACAGAAACTTCTGTGTCTGTACCATGTCTTTGGCAAATGCATTTCCAGATGCTTTGAGCAAGATGCAAGGGAAGGGTCCAAGGAGAAGCTCTAGATGTAATCTTCTGAAAAAATCCATTGTTTGGGGCCTAGATTCTAGACCTAACTGCTTAAAGTTTTCTTGCTTCAGCCAGATTTTTCATCAAAAACAAATGACTGCTTCTGATTGTGAAACCAGTGTGCATGTCAGGGACAAGTTCTCAGCCAAGCTGTTTCTGTTAATACCTTAAATATTTTTTGCTAATTATGATGGCTTTGGTTTCCTCATTCCATTAAAAACTGTTCAAACACTTGTTAGCTTGCAGAGAGCCAAGGAGGCATGGCAGGGAGTTTACTCACTTCCAAAAATTTTCATTGACACTCTCATATACAAGCTAAATAAGGGTAAACCTGTGTTGTTCTTGCTTAATGGATATAGGTGATGTTTTTGGTAGCCCTGTTCGTTGCTTGAAAGTTCTTAATCTTAAATCCCAATGCATTGCAGACCTTGCTGCCATAATATACTTGCCTTACCTAGAGCCACTTTCTTTGTTGCTCATACCTTTTCCAGTTCAGTAGTTAGTCTGAGTTGAGAGAGTTGCTTTTCTGTTGGGACTTCAAAGCCTCCAGTGACATACTCTGAGGAATGCTGCGGGTTGGTTGTTTCAGACGTCTGTAAATCAGAGACATAGAGTATATTTCCTTCCCTGCTGGTACTAAGGCAAGGACTCTGGAAGAACATAAGTAGCAACCCAAATCCCTAGTCTGCTACTTAGATGGCTTTTGTTTTCAACCCTCTCAAAAGCTTAGGCCTAAGCAGTTGTCACAGTGTGAAGGAAATCTCATGGCTTAAGGCTATAGCACCATAGGAGCAATGCCACCAAGCAAGTGAGCTCAAATGGCGACTGTTCTGTTCTCACATGGGTGATGGACTCTGTCTTGTCTCAGGGATGTGAGAAGTGCTGTAAGAAAAGACTGACCCTTCTTATAGTCCTTCACATAGAACTCAAAGTCAATGACTTCTCAGTAATAATTGAATTGAAGGGTCAGGGGATTCCTTCCCAATTGCTGATTTGTGTCCTCTGCACGTTCTTGACTTTGTGTCACGAAAAGTGTGATGAACACAGCACAAAAATTGTCTGCTGCATAATAAATTTTCCTCCAACTTAAGATGTACTTTTTAGAGACGTAAGAGTTACTTCCTACAGCAAACATCACCTGACTGTGCTGACATGCCTGTTAATCTAGTGATGTGCCACTAAAAGATGTCCTTTTAAAAAAAAAAATAAAATAAAAAGGAAGGTGTTTAGTCAGATGCTGTTTTAACTTTCTTTTTAAGAATTCGGTGGCTACCTTGGTATCCTTTTTGGAGTCTTTGCGCTGGTTCTAAGATTAATTTTTCTGTATGTTTTCTTCAACCTCCTGAGCTTCAAAGGCATATTACAACTTGGTAACTCTCATTGAAGGAGATGGCAGTTCCACTCCAGGAGACAGTTTTTGTGCTTGGTGTTCATTGCACCTCAGACATCACCTTGTATCTTTGCTTAGGAGGTGCTTGCCCTTAGCTCCGACTTCTCCTGACACTGCTTTGCAACAGCCCTGAAGCAGTTTCACCTTGAATCATATAATCGCTATGGCTGTGTGGTGGGTTAACCCTGGCTGAGCAAGTGATGCCCACCAAGCCACTCTATCACCTTCCCCCTTTCCTCTACCGGTGTGGAGGTAGTGTCGCCCACAAAGCCACTCTATCACCTTCCCCCTTTCCTCTCCTTCCTCCACAGAGCAAAAGGGGAAAGGAAAATAAGATGGAGACAAAACCCTTGTGGGTAAAAACAAAGGCAGTTTAATTAGAGAGCAAAAGCCAAGCAATGCTATGTGTGGAAGCAAAGAGAAAAAAAAAACACCAAAAAAAAAAAGACTTATTCTCTACTTCCCATCCCCAGGCGATGTCTGGCCTTTCCTGGGAAGCAGGGCTCCAAAACTCATAGTGGTTGCTCCAGAGGACTGAGGAGTACCCCCCAGGTCCCAAAACCAAGCCCTGAGGGACACCGCTCATGATCGGACAGCAACTGGATTTAACTCCATTCACCACAACTCTCTGGGCTTGGCCACCCAGCCAGTTTTTAACCCAGGGAAGAGTCCACCTGTCCAGCCCATGAGCTTCTCCAGCAGGATGCTGTGGGAAGTGGTGTCAGATGCCTTACTGAAGTCCAGGTAGACAACATCCCCCACTTTTCCCTCATCCACTAGATGTGTCACCTGATTGTAGAAGGAGATCAGATCAGGTTGGTCAAACAGAACTTGCCCTTCATGAACCTGTGTTGGCTGGATCCGATCCCCCTGTTGTCCTGCACTTGCTCCATGATCTCCCCCAAGATGAACTGTTCCATAATCTTCCCTGGTACCGAGGTCGGGATGACAGGCCTGGAGTTCCCTGGATCCTCCCTCCAGCCCTTCTTGTAGATGGGAATCACATTGGCAAGTCTCCAGTCATCCAGGACCTCCCCCGTTAACCACTGAAAGGACATTTCTGTTCAGTAGCCTCTAGTCCTACATTTAGCCCTACATCTAGTCTGATTCCCTAAGAGCTCTTAGCCTTACCATCTCCATCTCTTTTCATCTACCTTGTCTTTGTTCCTTTTTTATTTTTTTTTAACAAAAAATTGAAAAAACAGGCAGCTACTCTTTTAACCAAAGACAGAGAAAACTAATCTTTCCTATCTCAAGAAAAGAATTAGCTACAATTTTTCATGCCAAGGAGAAAGAGCTCTTGGATCAGAGAAATCTGAATGCCTGTATTTGCTGGTTCAAGTTAATGTGCAAGACAGGATGATGGTGTCTCTTCAGTAGAGGTATTGGCCCACATCTCTTCGTTTTTCGGGACGCTTACTTCTATATCCTGTCTGGCAGAAAACACCTTGCAGTCTGTAGTGATCTGACCATTATCAGTATGTGCTGTTGGGGCTTGTATGTCCTTGTGCATAAAGCATCCTATTAGTGGTGTAAAAAGAATATCTCTTTTCTCTTTGTTTATTAAAGGCTTCCTGAGAATCTCTTTGGGATATTACTAAATATAAAAAGTCTCTACTAACCGTGATGCAAAGCTGGAAAACAGCAGAACTGTTCTGGACTTGGTTTCTACCTTACCTTCTCCAAGCCAGGACCTGTACATTGGATTTTTCTGGTGTTTCTGTACATCATTCTCCCATATGGTGATGAGCTCCTTAGGAGTTCTGGGCCACCTGACTGCTTGCCCCTATGCTGAATCCCATGATAAATTTCACATCCACTCCTTTTCAGGCATGTCTCCAGATTATGTGGATACTTGATGGGTAAACACCCATCTATGTACTAGTTAGTCTCCTGGACAATCTTCTCATCTAGAAGTTAATAAAATAATCCAAATCAGTATTGGAAGAGCACCTCTTGACTTGCATCAAAGTCCATGTGACAATCGAGGTATTCTGAACTTCCTTGACTATGGAACTTGTTCTTCCATCAGAAAAGCATGTTATTGCTTGGTTTTAATTATCTTAAATTTAATTATAATATATTTTAGTTAATGTAGAAGTGGGAAGATAGTAAAGGACAGAAATGCAGCTGGAGAGACAAAATTTTTTAAGGAAAGTGGGCAATGAAGAATAGTTGTAGAGTAGGAAAAAACAAATATTGATCATAAATCTAGATTGGAATTGCCATATTGTATCCTGTCCTCTAAGGAGTGAATTGCCCTTAAATTTAGTGTGGGGGCAAGAATTTAACTAGATTTAAAATGGTGTTTGATTAGTTTAGTTCATGAATGGGATTAAACAGTGTTGTCTTCTACATTACATAGGATTAGATTTGCAGTTTAATAAAGATGTATCCTACCCACAATTTAGCCACTCAAAAGATATACATCTCAGGTAGTCAGATCTATCTCTTTTCCAAGACTGCTTAACACTGTGTTATAAATACATTAGGCTTCTCTCTGCCTAGCTAAGACATACAACTTCAGTCACCCACACATACTTAAAGGTGCTTAATTTGTCTAGATATCTGGACAGCCTCCTAAATTCTCTAGCATTCTCAAGAGAAGCTTGACAAGGTGAGCTGGGGATTAGATCTGTGACATATGTGAGAGTGGTCATTACTGTCTCCGCCTGATAGAGCATTCAGTTGATTATGCTGTATTAGAGCACTGAGAAATGCAGGTGCAGCACTCAAGCTAAGTGATTTAAACCTATGTCTTCCACTTTCTAGAGGAGAAAAGGCTAGGCAATAGAAGAAAAATGCCTTTCAAGTAACCAGGATATTAAACTGGAAAGGTGCGTATCTAATTTTCTAATAAATAATTTTGGAGACTGTTTTTTCTAATGACTTTTTTTTTTTTTTTTAATGCAGAATTATTTTCTGGGATTAAAGTCTGGAAACTTAGTTCCACCACTTGCAGCTAATATCCCAGTCTCCAGATGAAATTTGGCTTGCTTATCTGCTTGGTCAGTTTCAAGTGTTTTCACACAAAATGTTCTATGGTTTAATGCTTTTGATTATTGCATTAAGGGAGGCACAAATTCATTCCTCTTAACATGTTTTCCATCCTTTAATCAGTCTTTTGATTTCTCAAGTGAGTTCTCCAAACAGCAGGATGTTGT
This sequence comes from Merops nubicus, assembly GCF_000691845.1. Classification (NCBI taxonomy): domain Eukaryota; kingdom Metazoa; phylum Chordata; class Aves; order Coraciiformes; family Meropidae; genus Merops; species Merops nubicus. Next base: position 57,435 of record NW_008596870.1, on the reverse strand, counting down.
TCAGGAGGCAAAAAACATCCTTCCTTTGGTGCCTATGGTTCAAAGAGGCTAGGTAGAGTTCATTGGAAGTACATGGAGGCTTTTTGGATTTCCTGCTGGTTCCATAAATCCTTAGCAGAAAAAAAAAATAATGTAAATAGACTGGATTGCTCCTTATAGGCACCTGTGATTTCTGTGCATTCTGTGGGAACACAGAGGTTTAGCTAAGTGTGTTGAGTTCCCACTGCTGCCTTCAGAGACTGCTGAAGTGACTATATTGCTGTCTTCCCAGCTGTGCCTGTTTCCTCCCTTTTTTTATGCTTGAAACCAACATTTTGATGACAATGCCAATATTTGATAATTAGAACTTTATACAGTTTTATTCCAATACTGTGTCCTAAATCCTCTGAATATCTACAGTTAACATCTTAAATGCAAAAGGAATTACTGAAATTATTGAGTTCCTTGGTTCTTACGCTATATATCTCTGAGGCAAACAGGTACCTTTATTACTAGATAATTATATGTACTCATTCAACATCTAACAATTCCAAGCTATCTTTTCAGAGCTCCCTGTATAGATGGCTAAAGATAATCTCATTTCTCCATCCCTATTCAATCACTGTCTACCCTTTGCTAAATACTTGTTTAGAGAGAAGGAGCCAAGTTTATTAGCTCCCTTACTAGGTCTGCCCTTCCTCTTGGCTGTCAGTGCTAATCTTTTTGCTGTATTATGGAGAATAAACAGATTCACCTTCTTTTCTTTTCATGTCTGTAGTCCGTGACTCCCTCAAAGGAGTCAGCAGAGATCTGTGTTTACTCAGTGTTTTTACCTTATCACAAAAGATGTTATGAGTGTCAAATGTAACGTTCCTGAGGCCCATGAATGTTTTCCCTGCAGACTGAGAACACCTTTCCCTGATAAATATGTACATGCAGATTTTTTGGTCATAGTGATTTAGTAATGTTGATGCCATAAGTCATGTAGGTTTACCTTTACTGTCTCTTTATTGAGAAGTCTGATGTAAGATGAACGCACAACTGAAAACTTTCTTCTGACCCTGCGAAAGTAAGTTCACTTGCAAAGATTCCAAATATGACTACTTTATCTGTGCTTGAAACTGAGGTGGCACTTCCAGTTTAGTGTCTGTAGTTTTCATTCCCATGGATTTTGTATTTCAAAGCCCAAATCAGAAACTACAAGAATGTATGAATTTCAAAATGTTCTTATTTCATGTTTGTGCCTCCAGTTTTAAGCTAGTAACTTCAAATAGTTGTTGTCTGAAGCACAGGACAAAACCAATTTATTTTCAAAATGAATTTTCCAAATCTAGGGTCAAGAAAAGGAGGGAAATGCAGTAGTTCTTTGTCTATGATTCCTGCTTCATCCCAATAATTTCTAAACTTCTGTCTGATTTGAGACACATATTTGAAACACTGCACATACAATGAAAATGTATGTCTTTGCAAATGTTACAGGCAATGGAAAGGTGATAAGTGTGAGTTTACATGTAAATAGATACAGGAAACCAGAGAGGAAAGGCATCTTACAGATATCCCAATTATAGGAACAGCTTTAGTTAAAGCTCACAATCGACTGTGACACAAAAGCTTTGAGAGGACTAGCTTTAATTAGTTCCAGTGTTCACAACAACAAAAAAAAGTTTTCTCAGCAATATTGATTCCTTTCCTGGCAAGAATATTTCTCAAACTCCAGTGTGGATGGTGAAAGTAAATGCTGGCTAGAATTAATTTTAGTATCCAAAGTTAGGGAAAAACACATGTAAATATAAGGGCTTCAAATGCTGCTTTTGAAATCACAAGGAAATCTACTTTTGTGTGGAAAATAAGTTTTTCTGTATGACATATTTTGAGGTGTTTAAATTATGGCTTGCAGAAATGATGAAATGCTATATTTTCATAAATTCTAATAATTTTTAAAACTTTCATGCAGGTAATCCCCACTCGCTACATAAATTTGCTGAATGAATATTCTTTTAAAGGCAACAGGATGCAGCCTTATTTATCTTTCATCAGAGTGTTATAACAGGGGAGTATAATAAATAATAAAAATTGGCATGAGTAGATTTTGATTTCTTTGATTTTCTGTAAAAGTTTGTTTATTCTTTGGAACTCATATAAATTAAGCTAATAAAAATCTTTCTTATTGCAAGTTCTGACTGTGGTCTTGCAAAGAATCTAATTTAATTTCAGAATAGCTACTTAAAGGACCAAGAGTTTGATATTCTGGACCTCAGACCTCAACCTTCAAGGGACATCTAAACTAAAAAATTAATCGGAGGGAAAAAAAAGCCTAACATGCAAAATTGAGTTTATGCAGGTGCAAATTTAGAGTAGTTGACAGCAACAAATAATGGTGTAACTCACAGAAACACAGAAGGATTTGTGTTGACCTTTAAAGGTCACCTAGTCCAATCCCCCTGCCATAAGCAGGGACATACTCTACTAGATCGGGTTGCTCAGAGCCCCATTTAAACTGGCCTTGAATGTTTCCAGTGATGGGGCACCCACAAGCTCTCCGGACAACCTGCTCCCGTGTCTCACCACTCTCACAGTGAAGAAATTCTCACGTATGTTTAATCTAAATGCACTCTCTTTCAGTTTAAAACTATTGTCCCTTTTCCAGTCACTGGTAAAAAGGCTGTCTTCATCTTTCTTACAAGGCCTCTTTACGCATTGAGATGTCACCATATGTTCTCCTCAGAGTCTTCTCTTCTCCATGCTGAACAACCCTGACTCTCCCAGCCTTTCCTCACAGGAGAGGTGTTCCAGCCCTCTGTCCATTTTCATGGCCCTCCTCTGAACCTGTTCAAGCAGATCTGTGTCTTTCTTATACTGGGGGCCACAGAGCTGAACACAGTACCCCAAGTGGTGTCTCATGATAGCAGAGTAGAGGGGGAGAATCACCTCTCTCAACCTGCTGGCCAGTTTCTCTTGATGTAGCCCAGGATATGGTTGGTTGTCTGGGCTGCAAGTGCACACTGCTGGCTGAACACCATCCTGATGTTTAGGTTTGTTTAGGTAACACAAATGCATCCAGAATGCCCTTCCCAGTTTTGGTTACCACATTGCTCAAATAATGCTGATAAATTAGATGGTACTTGAGTAAGAGTAATAACTATTACTGGAATTATTGACACTCCGTTTTCTTTTTCTTGATAAATAAGAACAGAAATGTGTGACTTGGTAGAATGGCTAGCAAAGAAGGGTTATGACAGCTATAAATACCTGAAGGTTGCAAACAGCGAGAAATAATATGCGTAATTTGAAAGTACAGGGGAATAAAACTGAGGGGGGAAAAAGGAACACTTGACACATTTTCACGTGTATGAGATGTAGTTGGTTGTAGAAGAGTTTACCCAAGAAATTACTGGAAACCCTGTACCTAAAATGATGAAAACCGAATGGGAAAAATACTGGAAAAACTGTTGTCCCAAAGAGCAGTGTACTGGGTAGGCAACAGGCACATCTGAGCCCTCCGGTCTTCACTTAGCAAATCTTTCGTTCACTTCAGAGAACATTTGACATGTCTGACCAGTTTCTAGCCTTCCATAATATTAAATCATCAGTGTTTTTTGACTGTTGAGTATTTAATAACATTTCTGTTCAAAAGTAAACAACTTCTCTGTTAACGTTGATACCTTTTTCCCCGCAGCATGTCCGTTCAAACATGTTAAGTAGCATAAATGGCAGCACAAAATGTTGTTTATACACAGTTCGCATTTTTTGCAACAAACCACCTTCTGAGGAATTTTATTGTTCACAATGGGGAAAACTTCATTTACAAAGAAGCTCAGCTAGTAATAATAAGTTTTATTAAACATCTGTACATTCCACTTGATAGCTGGTGTATCTTAATTCTTCCTTTAAATCTGTGAAAAATAAAATCAATAATCTGTCATTCATGGTTTTGGTATCTTAGCATAAAATGTATTTAGGATTTTGATATCGTAACTTAAAGTGCAGTGAAACATTAATTTTTAAATACATGGCTTATCTCTGGCTCTTGCAGTGCTAACACTGCTTCTTCAAGTCTCTAGTAATGTTTCAAAGCATGAAGAGCTTCTGATCGTTGTGGTTGACACCTGTTATTGAGTTGAGTAAGTGAGTACTAGTTAGTATTGTGTGTATCATGGGAACTGTGTTAGTAGCTCCTGAACTGTGTGAGGTTTCTGAGTCACAGCCCTCTGTATGTTGGTCTCTTTACTACTGTAGATTCCCACCATTATTTTATTATTTCATTAGC
>NW_008596870.1:36386-53158 GCF_000691845.1 Merops nubicus | reverse complement strand
TCAGCAGTAAGTTCAACACATTGGAAGGCCCAGACTGTCATAGTTCTCTTCCTTCCTTTCCCCACCCATGCACAGCCACTCACTTCTTTCACTTTTGGCACGTTATAATATCATATGTACCAGTTGTGGCTTGGTACCAAAGGAATAATTATTTCTTCATCACTCTGCCTTCCTGGGCTTCTCCGCGTGTGTCTGGGGAAAGAGGGCAGGCTGTGGTGCCTTTGTGAGGGCGGCTCTGTTGTTAGGGCAGGGCCCTGTGTGTTGCATTCTAATGCGTTGTGCGAGGGCCAGCCCCGCTCCCCAGGGGAGGCGTGGGAGCTCTTGGCTGCCAGCAGGAGTGCCACAGCCGGGGGCTCCCTCCTTCTGGGCACTTCTGGAAGTTGGCACGCACCCCTGGTGGGGAATGTAGCCAACGCAGCCATTCCGTGCCCTAGCCACGGTGGAACACCTTATCTTCCCAGTACCTACCAGCTTACTTCTCACAGCAGCTGGGAAGTCCTGGTACCTTTCCTTTGAATATTTATAATTTTCTGCCACAAAATACTGCCCATTCAAAAGCATGTTGTTATATTTGTGCATTAGAAATGTATTAGTATTCCTTTTACATGCGTTTATAAAATTGAATTATAAAATTGCTGTGTGCTTTGAATAGGTCTTAATCCTGAACTAGTAATTGAGTATGTAACAAAGGTAGCTGTAAATATATAGAATATACCTCTTCAAGAAAAACTGTAGAAAATTTTCAAAGGTAGTATGTTATGGTAGGTATGCTGAAACCACAGAAGCTCTAACCTTATTTCTGTACTAAAGTTCTGATTTTAAATTAACAATGGATTAGTTATCTGTCTCTGTCAAGACTGTAATAAAGAGCTTTTGTGGCAATCCATCATAGGGCTTTTGTGTTATACACCGTACACAGAAACTGTTAACAGGCAGACTAGATTAATGCTGAGAGAAAAAATGTCATCAGATAAAACATAGGTCTCAAAAAGCAATTTGAAATCACATAGTATGTTATGCATTAATACATTTTTAGCCTTTGGGGAACAGAGGAAAACTTGTAATCAAAAATTAATTTGGGCATTCTTGGCTGTACCTAAATTAGAACCCAGGATACTTCCAAAATTGTTTTTAATCAAATGACCTGACAGAAGCTCACTAGGAGAAAACTAATGAGTACAGGGTAATTTGAATAATATTTAGTAATGCTTATAAGAAAATTTGCAGTTCTTTTTTTCAAATCTGACGTAGCAATTTAAGAGATTTCTATTCAGAGGTAGCAGTATGTGTGCGTGCATGTATATAATGCAAATACATTGTGCATATATATTTTTTAAATTGACTTTTTCAGAAAGCTTGATAGAAATACAAGTACAAGGAGTCACTATTGTAGCTTTTTTTTTTTTTTCCTTGATTAGCATCCTAACAATAAATATAGTTCCAAATGATTTCAATACATCTCCATTAATATATGGACATATGATGAGTTTCATTAATATGGGGGTTTTTTTGTAGTAAGGTATCATTAGAGCCTATGCCTGTTTGAGGATCATGATTCTCATTTTTTCTTTGAACTGTGCACAAGATTGGCTTTGTAAGTCTTCACTGTAGTTTAATGCTGTAGTTTCAATATTGGAAGAAAAAGAATTAGTGATTAGTATTTTTTGCCTTTAAGATTTGTATTTGGAGCATGCAATTATATTCTGTTCAGTTTCTGATTGTTTACTGTTTTTTAAATTTAAAATATCACAGGTCATTGAGGGATTGGATCATCATATATGTAACAGAAGTTCCAGTGTAAAGATAGAGAAGTAGAATTGTAAGGGGAAAACCAAATACTGATTATTCTAATTTAACATCTGGAAATCTTCAGTCATGGTAGTTGTTTGTTTTTTTTTTTTAATATACACAGGAATGCTTTTGAGACAGAAATTTTATTCTTTGTGTGTTCTGTGTTTTTTATGTTATATATATTTTGAAAGTAAGCTGTTGGACAAAAAAAAAATCACAATCTTTCTTAATTTCCATTTTTGCTTAAAATAATTAATGTGAGAAAAACTTCTTCAATGTTTCTTGCTGTAGACATCCTAAACAGTGTCACGTCTAACTTTGTTCATTACATTTTGTCTATGAGCCAGAAATGAAACTGGCTTAGTGCCTTATTGCCCCCAGCAGTCCTACTGGTAGTGTCAAACTTGATTTTTTTTTTTTCCTGTATTTTAATGGTTTTCTTTTAAGAGCAATTTGATTTAAATATTTTCTTCATTAAGATAGACAGAAATGTTTTTACAGTTATTAGCAAGACACATCAAATCTCTGCAGCTGTGATGACTGCTTTAATTTTTTTGCTTTTTCTGTAGAGTTGTTAAATTTCATATAAACAACTTAAATTTAAAAGACACTATAGTAAGATAGAAGCTATTAGTAGTGGGGAAAAATTAAGGAGGCACCGTGGTTAAAAGAATCGATGCTTAGCGGATTGACAAGTCAATAAGTATTTGTTTGTATCCCAGGAAATCAGAGGTGAAAACAAAGGAAAAAACTTGAGTTATGTGAAATCAAGCTGAGCTTAGCCATGTAGAAAGAACTGTCTAAAAAAGCCACAGTTTGTAAGGTGCTGTTCTCTGGATTGTGTTTTAATTCCACTTCAGTAATAGCAAATCTGCTTAAGAAAAGAAACAAGATTTGTAAAATCTACATGCTCTTTATTTAATCCTAGTATATTTGGCACCTGTATTGTAAAAAAGAAACCAACATCGAGCCGAATAATCTCTGCTTGTATTTAGAGTACCTTAGGTTTTGATCTGTATGTCTTTCATCAGGGCTTGAGGGGAGGAGGGGACTGTGTAAGTGATGGTGACAGCCTCTGTCATCTGCATACTGGGACAAGAGGGACAAGTGACAGCATAAACAAAACACAGGTGGGAGGAATTTCACACAACTGTGTAAGGACCTTGAGGAAGCCCAAAGCTATAACAGTGGGTTGTAGCCAGCAACAAACTTTAAAAGCTCTTCCCAAATAGATTTGGAAGTGGTATGGAAGACCCTGAGGTCTGGACTCAGTAGAAAGTGGTTGCTGCATGCTATGATGCTATATTTTGTTATTTGTAGCTCATGGACTAGACCCAGATTGCAGTGTTTCACTCACTGAAAATATGCTGTTGCCTCCTCTAAAACTTGAGGGTAACCCCTGTAATTATGAATTGCTGTGTCATCTTTCTCTCCTGAAATACTGCTACTGTTTCTAGTAATGAGGTGGTAATTGCTGCTTGGATATTAGGGGGTCATATTTTGCAATGTCATCCATACTGAGAATTCTGTCTTGCTGCCATCAGTGGAGTCATCTCAGTGACAGGAACTATTTGGTGATAGTCGCAACTGATACAGGGCTGAATAGCGAATTTTTTTTCTAGTGTAAAAAATTACTTCCCTTTTTTCATTTGTTTAGCTGAACTAGGATGAAACTGAGAAGTTTTGGCAAGGAAGCAGATGGAGCTCTGGTTTGCTTCTGTAATCAAACCTGTAATTTTCAAAGCACATGGAAAAAAACATTTGAACGTGAGTGTGCCTGTATGTGTGCAGGAGTGCATGCATGCATGGGGGAGAGATTGTACTCTGGGAGAAAATTGTCTGGATGGTAGTCTCTGAAAAGTAACATTTTAGCACTCCCTGTAATTATGACTTAGAGATTGAGTAGAATTCAAGTTCTGCCCATTTTTGTGACTTCATTGTCTGTTTTCTGCTTATTTGACTGACGTGACAGATGTACTGATATTGTTACAGATTGTTCTATAGGAAGAAAACAATAATTGCCACATATAATTAAAAAAATACATAACTCAATAAATATTAAATACAGAATAAAATTACAAATGCATTTAAAATGTTTTATAATTGTTTGAGTATTATTTTTTTTTACAATCTGTTCATTATTATCTTGCAAATCAAATACTTTCCTATACAGTGTTACTAAGCTAGAGACTTCAGTGACCCATTGACATATGAATCCATGCCTGCATAGTCTTATCTGCAGTTTAGCAACAGAATATTTAGACAACATTTGAGAGACTTTGATTTGTATTACTTCAGGAAGAATATTTTTTTATATTTGTGGCTACAAATAAAATGAGAAATATTTTATTAAAGAATCTGTGGTTTAATTAAAAAAAAAATCATCTTCCTTTATATACCCTCTGTAGTCATTACTCCTTGCATTGACCAAACGTTTAACAACTTTTTTGAATAGACAATTTAGTATAAGCAGTCTTAAGATGTAAACAATTCATTTTATGCTCATTCTTAAACAGCAGTGATGTGGCATTCACTTATTTTCTTTTAAACTGCTTTTAGGTCATCTTTTCCTAGTCACTTGCAGTTTGAAAAATTTTTGAGAAAGCTGCAGAAAACTGAGATTTGAGGGAAGTGTTCCAAGGAGATCTTTCATTCTAAGACATGGTTCATAACAGAAAGGATTGCAAAACTGTAATTTTAACACATTTCTGTTGAATTGTCAATTTAAGATATCAGTTGTCATCTTGTGACTTCCAAGATGTATCCTCTAAGGGATGTTAATTGCCTTCAGAGTTTTAAAATCGTTATGTTGACTCAGCAGTAGGTGGTAGTGGCCTACTTTCCTGAAGGACACCATACTGTTGGTGTCTGGTTTTTTTCAAGCTTTTACCTGGTCCTTGATCTTGCAGTGACAGCTGCAGAGAAACAAGCTGTATAAAGTCTTTGCAAATTTGCCTTTTCATAGTAGAGGTGTGTATTAGATGATCTTCATCTTTGGATTTTCTGCAACTAATATAACATTGATGTCTCATAGTGTAATTAAAATAAAAGTTGACAAAAGATTGAACTTGTTTTGTTAACTGATACAATTCTGATTTTACCAGATTCATTGACACATTTGAGGATTTTTATTAGCTACTTTCATTCTGTCCTGAAGTCTGTACAGTGTAGATGCAGTTAGGACATGATTATGTAAGCAAAGATAAAAACTATTGTATATGCTATTTCTGTTTCTAAGGGTGGGTGGGGGAAGTGTTAAATTGATCGTTGGTTTTCACACTGTGGTCTGTTCTGCCAGCAGCTAGAACGTGATCGATTAAATGAGGCATATGAAAGGCATTGCTGTTGTACATTGTCAAAGGAAAATTACAAGTATGGTAATACTAAGGCATAAAGATATGCTATAGCAATGGTTGGAATTAAATCTAACTCCATGAAAGCAATGGCATTCAGTGCTACATTATTGGTCTCTTATATAAAAATTACAGATTAATATCTTTCATTAAGGGTAAGAAAATAACATCAACTTTAGTAAAGACGAAATGTAACTTGATCAGAAGCAAACTTTCATTTAAAAAGACATGATTGTGAAATTTCATTAGCTCTCTGAAAGTAAAACTGAAATATAGTCTAATTACTGGTTAAACTATTGAGCAGGCTGGTTAGTTAATTTTCCCCACCTTAATGTTATGCTTTCATTCCTACTTGTTTTACTGTACTTGCTAGCAAACCTGAATCGTTACTGTGACAACTGACATTTCAGATTTTTTTCACAAGCTTCTGGTAATGTAACATATCTCCACACATCTTTCACTTCTGAAATATTTCTACAGGAGCATGTTGAAAGGAAGCTGATCACTGTTGCCTACACCAGTACTCCCTGGGGCCTTCTGGCACCAGCAGCTGGGTGGAACAGTCCTGGTGGGAGCCGTGGGGCAGCATGGATCCCCAGCATGGCCATACCATGTGGGTATGGGGGTGGGTGCCCTGGGAGCAGGTTTCTCAACTGCTGCCAGCAGTGTTTGAGAAGTACGAGGTGGAGATGGAAGGATGGCACCATTAAGGCACCTCATAGCTGTAGAGGGCTCTGCAGCGCACCAAACAAGATGCTTTTTGAAAACAAGAGCAGTCAAGTCTTGTTAAGGCTGTTCTTCTAAAAAGACATTAATTTTCATTAGTGCCATTGTTCTGCGTTTTTGCAAGTAATAGGAATTAATTGAAAAAGCAACTGGAACATTTTACCTAATTCCTAAAAAATCACGTGTCAAAGCGTGATAGGTTGATGAAAGCATTAGGCAGTCATTATATTGCATTATTTGTATTTTGTACTGATGCTCACAGCATACGTGTGGGGGGTGAGGTTGTGCCAGCCATTGTGCGACTGTGAAGTAGCAGAGGGATTGTAAAGAAGGTTAGAGTTGGCTTCTCAAGTGGATTCAGAGAGATTCAAAGGATGCATAGGAAGTGATGGAGAAGAGTTCTCAATAGCGGCTCTGCAGAAGAGATTGGCATCTCTTTGTAAACTGCAGTTTCAGTTTCACTGTAGAGTAAAGCACTTCCATTTAACTTGAGTGTAAACTAGTGTCCTTTTTAAGAATTGCCTCAAAGATTTGTATTGGGGACAGTAGGAAAGGGGAGACGATTGGCGCTGAAGATTCCCTTCCCCTTCCCCTTCCCCTTTCCACCTCTCTCTTCCCCCCCTTCCCCTTCCCCTTCCCCAGTTTTCAGCTGGGGAGCAGCGAGGCTGAGGGGAGGGAATGCTCCTGTGCAACAGGAGACTGTAAGCCTCTGAGGAGGTGTCATGTAACCTTTCAGCCTAGGGATCCTCTTCAACACTTAGAAGCTTCATCTCTCTTTGGCGTGCTTGGGTTATGAACAGCTTCCAGGGCTTACTTGGAAACAACAAGATAACAGACTTTTGTGATCTAGGACTGATTTTTTCCTTTGCTGCCCTAGTGGCTTTGGTAATGTATGGTTTGGGAGTGGGGGGCAGGTTGGTGTGGGTTTTTTCTTTTAATCTAAAGGATATACTTGATTGTAACAATGCCTTTTTGGCTTTTTTCCTCTTTCACAGCTCTAAAGCTGCATAATAAATGTAGTGATTTCAGAATTTTTCAGCTTTCTTGATAAGAACTGCATTAGCAAATCATCTTTTATAAGAGTGACGTAACTGTTCTGTTTGCTGTTGCACACCCGTTGCTTCCTGTGCTGGGATCACTAAATAGAATTGTGGAGGAATCATCAAGACTTTCTAGTGGTTGCAACACACTGCAAAGAATATGTGGTCTGTGGCAGACAAATTACCAGCAGGTACTTTTGTTGAATACAGCATCCTGTGTCAATGAGTTCTGCAATTTTTTAAACATTGTGTGAGATGCCTCTTGGTTTTAAGCATGCTTGAGTGATATTTTCCTTCGTTGCCTCCTTGTTCATGTTTATCTGGGAAAAGGGGAAATAGTCTCTGTTCAGGCTTTGCATAGTTTTTAGACATCTATAATTGGAAGGTGTCACTTATCTTCTATCATTTGTTTCCCTTCCAAGTTTATTCTTTTTTTAAAATTATACCTTTTACCATACTTACGTTCCCTCTGCTACCTTTTCTTGTTATATTATATCTTTGGGTAGGACAGCCACAACTGTGTTATTCATATATTAGAAAATGGTATTTCTGGAGTTTTGGGCAGGAGAAAAAGTCAGAGTAGGTGTTCTACAAATTCAAGAGAGGTCAAAGCGAGCAAATTTCCTTTCTTAAATGGCCTCTTATTCAGGTTCGGAGTTATACATTTTGAGGTCCAGGGAGTTCTGGCTTAATCTCTGCTTATGCAGCATCTTTTTATGCTTGTTGAAGAAAATGTTTGCGCAAATACTGTGTATTTTCAATTATTTTGTTAAGTCTTCACTCCTAGAAACAAATCAGACAGGTAAAGGGCAGTGCAAATTCAAATGCTGTTACTTAAAATCTAACTAGCAGCTGGGCAGAACTAATTCTGAGGTTTGTTTTTTTGTTTGGTTGGTTTTGTATTTTTTTTTTAGTTGTTGCTATTACAGACAGATTTCTAAACAATCCCCTATCAGTTGAGGATCTTAAAGCTTTATAGTCTCATACATGCTATAAACTAGGCAGGCTTTTTCATGAATGATACAAAATCAAAGAAAGAGAGCAATATCATCACTAACATCTTAATTATATAAAACAAAAGAAAAAGTGCAGTAGCCATCATGTAGCCATCAGCTTTTGTGGTTGTTATTTACAGGGGTTTTTTTTTAACCTTTATAACCAAGATCTATATTAGGTAGACAGAAATAAGGATTACTACTTCAGTTTCTTTTATATGTAGGATTTATTGTGTGTGTGTGAAAGCGTTTCTTTACATACTTGTTTGGACCTCTTTTTAAAAGGCTTGCCTACTGTGCTGTTTATACAACAGTATCATTAAAGCAGTAATCAAGAAAGGGCTTAACTCTGGAATTAATATTTAATTGCTTCTTTAGAACATTGCTCATGTATCATTTGTTGTGTTTCTTTGACGGTGACAGAATGACTCCTGTGTTTTCTGTTGGGGAATCATGATAATGAACCTGTAGTTACAGGTTTCTTCATGGTATTCTTGCTGGGGGGAGAGGGATTTTGCAGTTGTAAGACAGCAAAAGTTTTGCTGGTGGGGCTCATTTCATATAATCATAGAATGGTTTGGATTGGAAGTGACCTTAAAGATCATCTGGTTCCAAACCCCCCTGTGGTGAGCAGCAGGGACATCTTTAACTAGGTCAGGCTGCTCAGAGCCACATCCAGCCTGACCTCGAACACCTTCAGTGAGGGAGCAACCACAACTTCCCTGGACAGCCTGTTCTAGCTCCCTGGGAAACCTGCTCCAGCTCCCTGGGAAACCTGTTCCAGCTCCTGTTTCATCTCCCTTGCTTTCATGCTACTTCTGTGTTTTGTACCAGCAAGTATAAAGTCTCACTTTAATTACAAACACTTCATCATTACTTCTGAGACCGTGTTCAGATTTGTGCTATTTATTTCATGTAGCTTGTGTGTAGCAATTAGCTTTTTAGTGCTTGGGTATTTAGGAACTGGAAAGATATGGGATATTCTTAGAAAGTAAAAATAAAGATATGTTCTTATAATTTACCCCTGCCACATGCACACTTCCATAATTTTTTACTGTTAATATTGAGAAATTTGTTTCAACCAAGTAAGGATAACATTGTCTAAATATATACTGTAGGGAAGATGCATTCTGTGTCACAACATGAAGGCCTATCTGCATCCTGGCAACATTTTGGAATAAAGCTTCTAAGCAGAGGACAGGTGAAGCTGTGGCAGGCTGTCCGGTTGAGGGATTAGGACTGCAGGTTTTGTTGTGGAGAACTTGTGTGCCTTGCTGTCTGGGGAAAGTGTATAATCTCTTCTGCACTGGGAAGTGAGGCTAAGTTATATCGACACCAAGTGCGTCCATTCTGTGCATTTCAAATGGCAGTTTTGCATTGGTCATTCAGAGTTTTACACGATATGATGGAAAAATTACAGAGTTTTAGGGAATTCATTTTTCATGAAGAAAAGTTTTAGTAGACAGATCTTAATATAAGCAGTACTAATAAGATGAGAGGCATAACTTGCCCCTTGGGAAGCTCCTTCCAGTCAGTGCCGTGGGTGCAGAAAATTATAAGCCTGGGATTCACAGTCTGAGATGATTCTCCCACTGTCTGCAGAACCAGTATAGATTCTTGATTAGTTTAACACATGGATTTAGAAGGCTGTAGAGGGTTAGGATTTCTGAGCTGTGGAGGACTTTGCACTGCAAGTTTACTGTGGAGACTTTTGTATTTGAAAGATGTGTTCTTACCTGAATTTGTTGCCAGAAGTGCTATAGGTGGAAGGGAAACATATTCTCTTTTCCTACCTTGATTAGGTATGATTTAGAAGTGATGTTTAGACTAGAAGGGTGACTCCTGCTAGTAACATGATATTACATAACAAATGGCTCTTACCTACCTTTCAGTTGGAACAGGCATCCAGTTTGACTTCAACATAATAATAAAGGGATTTTGTTGTCAGACTTTGCCTGGCCTGAATAAGGAAGTAGCCTATCAAGAAGGAAATCTTTAATGTTTTTGTACCGCAAAGATTGTCCTGTCTTTTTTTTCAGGGGATAAAAGAAAAAAAAGCATGAACTGTAAAAAATTATTTGTCACTTCACTGGCATCTGATTTAGGTAAAGGTTTAAAGAAAGAGAATAAAATAGTCTTTCACTGGGGAAAGAAGAAAAGATTTATGTACTCACAGAGCAATGAATTCCATCCATACGATGGAGGTATTTTTATCTTGTTAGGATTAGACAATTTAACTTTAGACATAATTGGAATTTAAAATATAATTAAGCTTATAACAGTATTTTATCTTCTTTCTTTACAGGTTTGCTGGTCCTCTGATACATTTCAGAATGCCACTGGTAAAAAGGAACATAGACCCCAGGCATCTGTGCCACACAGCTCTGCCCCGAGGTATCAAGAATGAGTTGGAATGTGTCACAAATATCTCCTTGGCAAATATAATCAGACAGCTGAGTAGCCTAAGTAAGTACATTGTCCTAATGAGCTAATATATTTTATTATATAAATATACATTACATTTCTTTAATATACATATTATAGAAATACAACCACACTTTTTGTGGTTGAAGGAGGGAAACCTTGCAAATTCTCAGTAGAAAATTGTGACTAAGCCTTGAATGTACTCCCTTTTGTGGCTAGTGACTAGCATGGACTTCTGTGAAGGAAAGCTGGGGATTTTTCCAGCAGCATGTCTTAAAAATGTTCAGCCATGTATTTGTCTTACCTGTGGAACATGACAGAAAAAAATACTTGTTATTTAATGAAGTCAGTTATTGCTAACTTTAGTAATTCTTGAGTAGGGAATATGACATAATGAGGAATATATCACTGGTTAATTAATGCTCTCAACCTAAATCCTTGATCATGTTGTGGTCATTCAGGAGAAAAAAAGTAGCTGCCTTTTAAAATAATAAACACAGATATGTAATTATTACATAGTATTTCAAACGCCTAAAGATTTTTCTTCCTTCTCCCTTCTACTAACAATTTTTCCTTTGGTGCTTTTGGGAGGAGTGAATACTTCTCAAGCTCTAGAACTCTGAAGAAGTTTTTCTGAAAAGGCTGATTTCTGGGTTGTTTTTTCTTTAAATTACAGCAACTTTGAAAAATTGTCAGATGAACCAGCATGATAGCATTTTGAATTTCCAGTACTACAGGTGCTTTTTAAACACTAGGATGTTATTCAGACTACCAATACATTAAATATTAAAATGTGCATGTATATACATCTACAATGTGAAAAGCCTTTCAGTTCTGTTAATATCTTAGGGTCATAGGTGATGTAGCCTAATTTGTTAATTAGATTGATTTAGCCATTGGTTTGATGGTTTGCTGTATGGTGACTCTGTTTTGGCAGCCTTTCAAAGCTGTTGGGGTGCTATTCAGTTGAAGACTCTAATTGAGAGCACTGAATTATGCAGTTGAGACAGGAATGCTTACAGCACATAACTATGAACATTATTAGTATAGCTGCTGCAACAGCAAGGAAAATAACTATTCAAACTCTTTACAGTGAACCAGACAGTGAACCAGGAACATATCAGATTAGGATGCATTATAGGATCATTGTCTGTGGTCTTGCTTCATTGTGCCAAAAGCCCTTGGATTATATACTCCATCTACGGGAATTTCCTTTCATAGGTGGCGTACCAAATTTACGTTTGATATTTTCATTTGGAAGTTTCGTTTGACCTTATAAACAAAAAATCCTACAGCAAACCACCTGGATTTTCAGTTTTAAAGAACACCAACTTCTAACTCAACATTGTGGTCCCAGTACTTATTTTCTTGGTATAAAGATCTTGTGCCTGACTTTGTGTGTACAACTGGTGGTGGTAAAAAACGCATCTCTGGAAACATCCAAGGTTAGTTGGATGGGGCTCACTGCAAGGGGGTTGGACTAGATGACCTTTAAAGGCACCTTCCAACCCAAAATATTCTATGATTCTGTAACTGCTCAGGAGGAGGTCAGGATGAAGCAATAGTAGAATAGAAAGAGTTCAATTAAGGGAGAAAACATGTACTGAAGAATGTCCATTGTATGCCCCCACATTTGTTAGGTGGCTTGCCTAATATATAGCACAGCTAGAGAGGTGCTTTCAAAGGAGTGTAACCGTAATCATGTGAACTCCTTCTCTGTAAAAGGAATGTGGTTCTAAGTGTGCATACATAGGGATGAGGCCTAAATTAGCTTGTTTCACTTGAGAGGATTTTCTGTCATGAACTTATGACTCATCAGTGCTCAAAAAGGCACACAATGTTGGGAATGACAAGGAAGGTAAAAGAGGAGGGAAAATGCACTAGTTTGCTCTCCAACAGCAAGCCCAAAATAGGTAATTCAGATTTTTGTACAAGTTAAACACTGATGAGCAGGACCCGTTACTTCAGTCTTTTGTTTTTCCCTCCAAATAGCATCATGGTATTTGTAGGTTTTCTGTGGGCAGTATTTGTGCCAACTGAAGTAACTTTTTGGTTTGTATTGTGTATGTTTTCAACAAAACCCCCTTTTATTTTCCTACAAATAAATATTTTGCAAAATAAACCTTATTTCTCAGCAACATTAAGGATTGCTCTATAAAAATAGAGGTCATGCTACAACATTGAGTACTCACAGAAGTATTTTGTTCAGAATTCTTTTAGCTTTCCTGCCTGCTTGTGCTAGTAGCAGTACAAATTCAAAAGATTTGGGAGTTCTGGCATAGGCATTTTGTGCTCAGACCCAAATAATGAATCTTCACTTGGTGTGTCACTGTTACCAGTGTACAGTGAGGGCAGCTGACAGGCAGATAAATTTTAGTAGTTGCCTGTGAGTCATAGCCAGCAGGCATGGTTTTGCAGCCGTCCCCTGGCAACCAGCTTCTCCGCAGTCTTTCCCTTTTTGTTTTCTGTGCATGATGTGTAGGTTTGAGAATCAGCCTTTAGGTTGTAGACCAAAGGAGGCTTCACTCTGAAAGCGGAAACTGAGTGTTCTGGTAGGGTTCCATTTGCTTTAAACCAAGCTGCTTTTGCTTTTGGTGGTAAAGTTATGCAATTTTATGAAAATCACAATTAGCACGTAGTCATTTCTGCTTCAGTTACCTGCCCTCAAATAGAGGATTGGTCTCCTGCCATTATGACTCATGAGCAGCCATTCTTAACCTTGCTTCTGATACAATATGGATGAAGAGCACAGTGGTAGAATTAGAGCCTCTGGTACTTTAAACAGTACCAAAATTATTATTTAGAAAAATTGTGTAGAGTTTTATCATGTATGTCATTAGATTAGATTAGCTAATAACTTGACTGGGTTAGTCAAGCAGCTGGATCTAAGTGGAACTGCTCTGAGCAGTGCTGGACTAGGTGACTCCTAGAGGACCTTTCAACCTGAACTGGACTGTGCTTCTGTGATCTTTGGGGTGGATTGAGAACTGGCTGAATGACAGAGGTCGGAAGGTTGTGGTCAGTCACACAGAGTCCAGCTGGAGGCCTGTAGCTGGCAGTGTTCCCCAGGGGCCAGTACTGGGTCCAGTCTTGTTCAGTGTATTCATCAGTGACCTGGGTGAAGGGACAGAGTGTACCCTCAGCAGGCTTGCTGAACATAAGGAAGAACTTTACTTTGAGGCTGACAGAACTCTGGAACAGGCTACCCAGAGAGGTTGTGGAGTCTCCTTCCCTGGAGACAGTCAAAGCAAACCTGGACGTGGTCTTGTGAAACCTGCTTTTCGTGTACCTACTTTAGCAGGGTGGCTGGACTAGACAATCCCCAGAGGTCCCTTCCAACCCCTACCATTCTGTGATTCTGTGACCTTGGATACTATGTGGAAGTAGAACACACATGCAGAAACAATACCTATTAAAAAATAGGAATACTTTCTTCCTGTGTTTTAATATGAAATGAAAAGAGCTTTTCCTCACTATGTCAGCAATACCTGCTGTGTATCTCCATGCAAGTTCTCAGTCCTTTTATGGTTTATTTGATGTGTTGCTTTTAATTGTTAGCTTGAGAAATTTTTTTGACCTTTGAAAGAAGTAGTGATGAAAGGACAAAATACTTACTTCTGCTTTGAGTGATAGTCCTTGCCTTTCTCCCTGGAGCATGAAAACGCATCAGCCTGTCTTGATACAACATACAAAATTGCAAGTGAGTAATTTATTTTTTTTTCCTTGCATCTATTCCCAGTCTTAACTTCATGAAAGGATCTGTCTTCTGACAGTTTTTCTTAGCACTGTGGCAACAGAAACTCTCTGGACAACAGCAACAGCTGTTTTAGTTTTCTTGCCATTCTTCCCTGTATTTCTTGCTTTCTGACTGTATCTGCTTTGGAAAAGTGCCTACGTATTTTTTTTCAGCAGTATTGCAGATACAATTGGTACTCCAGTACTGCCTGAGCTGGCGTATGTTGGGGTTTGTCAGGCCATAACATTCTAGCATATGTGAAACACAACTGATAGCACCAGGCAGCTGTGCCATTGTTAGAAGATGGATAAATAGTTCTATTGTGTGCACATAACCTCCTCATTTTGTTCACAGCTATTGACCAATCTTGTTTTTCCTTTTTTTCATCTGTTCCCTGCACACAGATCCATAGTACCACATAAGAAGCCTAACTGACAGGGTTTGTTCTTGGCCCTGGTGTCTGACTCCTCCATCTGGGAAGGAGAACATTTCTCCTTTTGACTGTGTTCCTTTAATGAATATTTATATTGTAGGCATTCATACCAGAACTTATATTTAATCATAGCAAGATGTCATTTCCCTTTTCTTCATTCTACATCTGTATAAAGAGAAAGAATGCTGCATAACTGTTCGCTAAGCTGGAGTGCCTTTTATATTAGTGAAAACAGTTTTCAGTTAACATTGAACCTGCAGTAGCCTTTCCCCTCTTCCTGTCTCTTCTTTGTACTGTTCCCTGTTTTTACCAAGTTGTTCTAGTTAGTTATGTCTTTTTCTCACCTGTTATTTGTTAGTTTCCAGGAGTGAAACCCTGACTTTTGAGCATATTATTTCTTCTGGTTTTTTTGCCCTCTTAAGACAGTTGTAACTTTTTTTTTTCCCTCACCATGCCATCCCCTAGAGGGTTTTAAACATTGCTTATCTTGTGAGAGAAATTTTCTCACCTCGGGAAAACCTTCATTTTGCCATGGCTTAAGGCGTTAACACTCAATAAGTGGGAAATGTGTCTCCAGAAATACTTAGCAGCAAGGTGTCTGGGCAGTACCTAATCTTTAGAACCAGTCCTTTTCAGCTCAAAGACAAGCCTCTCTCTCTTCATCCTGTCTGGACAACATCTGAAGCACATCATGAGGCCTCCATGTTACGTGTTTGGAGTTTGGTCTCTGTAGATCTGCAGATAGAGCTTTAGTCAGTATTCCAGAACCAGCAGAATCCCTGTGTCATGTCCTGCCCTGGGAATCCTCCTTTTCACTGTGTTCACAAGCATATTCAGTATTGTCTTGTGAATTTTCTTCATTAGTCACCCCTTTTATTTCATTACTAGTATAATTGCCAGGGAACACTAGAGAAAGTGTTATTATGTACAAGGAGTAAGGGAACTGATGGACTTTAAAGGCTTACTCAGCTTTTCAGAGACCACCAACCTCTCAAAGACTACTAATTTATTGGTGTTATCTCCCCAACAGTGGCAGTATTGGCAGTGCAATGCTATTTCATGTCCACATCTAATGATAATGAAGGGAATGAGGAAATGGTCAGTAATTTCTTATGGAAAACAACTGTGTGTTAGCAGAAAAAAATCCTACCTGTTGTTAATTCCTTGCCTATGTAGAACAGTGAATTCAGGTGTTATTTAAAAAAAAAAAAAAAAAAAAAAAAAAAAAAAAAAAGAGCAAGACTTCCCTGTGAAATGGTCTTTAGGACTGGTGTCTTCAACATCAGGTTCAGTGCTCAGCAGTTTTTTTCACAGATTTCTGAATACCTAATGGACAATCTCAGCCAATTTACTTGATAATGTCCTAGGTGGGAGATAAGAAATGGTATCTCAGACCTCCATGACTATAGATTTTTCAAGACTGACTTTTTCTTCTTGGATGTCTGTAAGAAGCATCAGACCTGCTCCAGAGGTGGCCCTTAACAGCATTTATTTCTTACTTTTGATACCATGGTCAGGTTGTCTAATAAATGCATGGCTTAGTTTTGGTAGCTAAAGGAACCACATTGTCTCTTCAGTACTGTGAATCCAGTCCTTGTGGAGTGCCCTTACATCTTCATAATTACAGACTCCTAATTAACACCACTGAACTATATTTAGTACATCATTTTTCAGAGCTTGCTGAGCCATAGCCACTAAAGTTCTCAAGGATCTACCAAGGTTCTTATCTCCAAGCCTAGGAGACAGTTCAGTCCCCTAGTTTTTAGTCCTTCTCCTAGCCACTGAGCTGTGAGATTGAAGTGATCCTGATGAGAAACAAGCCTAGGGTTTCAAGTGAAACTCAGATGCACCACAATTTTTGTTAAAACATTTGATTAAATAAAATTAAAGTAGTGAGGATGTGAAATTGAATCAACAGGCAATGGATATATTAAATTGTGTCAGAATTTAACAGAGGAGGAAAAGTGTATTAATAGATGTAGTGTAACTTTCTTGGTTTGCTTTACTGGGACCGTGGTTATATATTGTTAGTGGCTTATGTGGTTAATTATGATGAAGAGAAAGAATAAATTATGTATCTATAAAGAAATGATATGTCTCTATAGAATATATCTATATCTCTCTAAAATATATTTATATTCTATATAAAATATATCTATGAAGAAAAAATATTCTAATATGTCCACTATATTATATAGGAAGGAACTATTCAGTAGTGAATAATGTAATTTTGCATAGTGTAGGTATATTGGGAAGAGATTGTGCAGTAGAACT
>NW_008596870.1:7399-36364 GCF_000691845.1 Merops nubicus | reverse complement strand
ATGCTTTTATTTTTTAGAAAACGTACTGGGCAAAAGTATTGTTTAGTATGTGAATGGGATTGAAATAGAAATAGGGGAATGATAGCATATGGGTGGGTAACGGACTGAATTCTTAGCTTATTCTTTCTGATATTTTATAAATTTCTACATCTTTTAAAAAAAAAAAATAAAAATTGCCAAACTTATGGTTTTAATCTGGAATAATATTTTGATATATGTATAACTCAATATATCAATATATTTACTATTTTAATATTAAAATAATACATCCTTATACATTGTATTTAGTAATATCATTACATATTTAATATATAACACATTTTAATAATTTAATTCCAACTGTAAGTATGTTGGATTAAATTTTGTTTGTGTACATGTTAACTTGCCCCCCACCCCAGCTCCAGAAATTTGACAGATTAGTTAAGACTAAGTTAATTAAGATTAATACTTTTGGCAAAAATGAACAGTTGTCTCCTTGTGTTTGTCTCGCTTGATGCGTCTTGTGTTGGCCTGAGATTTACGAATCATCCTTTTTAATTTCCAGAAGTGATGCTGTTCTATGGCATTGAGCACAATGTGTGCTCAATTTATTTATCTATCCAGATAGCTACTTACAGTTTAGACCATGGTTCCTAGAGGCTGCTGATGCCATAACCTATCTAGGGGTGCTGTTTCAGGTTTAGATGCAGTTGAAATGTTTTCTTCTTTAAAAATGCAAATAGATAATAAAGAAGTGGCTTCTTCCCCAAGTCCTGCTTCAGGACTCATGTCCCAGTCCTTATCTGAGAGCCTGTAACTAAACCTGATGGTAACTGATCTCCTGTTGTAAAATAATTAATTTAAATGTCCTTCCCTTAACATTTGCTAACAGATGCAGCATAGAGAATGCTGTAGTTTGGGTGAATTTAAAGGACTGGAGTTCTGAGGGGACATTTGTAAGTTTGCTAGACATTTGCTATTTTATAAGACTCAGAACCTTACGTGGTGGTTCTGGTTGACTTCAGTTCATGTGATACATACCCAGTTCACCAGAACAAGACAAAAATAATGTTTCTTCTACATTAGTATCCGTTTCTATTAGTGTATTGGAGAGTTAGAAATTATTCATTTGTGCACAGAAGCCAGTGCTGGACAAATGTTTAAGAAATTGGGGCGGGGGGAAATTAAAGATAAATCAAATCAAGAGAAACAAACAGTGAAAGAGGAGAACTGTAAAGCTGATCAGTAATTTTTTTCAGATTTTATAAGCCATTGTGCATTTATTGTCATGGTAATGAACAGGAGTGGATGATTTGGACAGTTTTAATTTAAAAAAAATAAATTAGGAAGGCAGTGAGCAGTATTATTTTCATTTTATTTTCAGCTAGTAGCTATAGCTAGTATGCTATTTTCAGCTCATAGGTCTGTTTTAAACATCAGGAAAATAATTGTTCAAAAAAGGCTATCAAAACATACACAGGTTCTTGCAGGGAAGAAGGGCAACATGTTGCTTCCAAGACATTTTGTTTGGCTGTCACAAAAAAGGAGGATATTGACTGACACCAGAGGGAGCTGCATTCCTGTATCCCTTTCTTACTGAGGGGTTAATTGTGAATAGAGCCCTTTGAGGGAAGAGAAACGGTTGTGAAAAAAATAATAAGGTGAATAATACATTCCTTAATTCAAAATAAATAATAATGTATCCTCTTACTTAAAAGAAAAAACCCCGTTCTCTGATAATAAAAATAAATGCCATTATGGTAGACTGAGAGCAGCAGCTAGTAATACTGGAGGGAATATGATTTGCCTTTTGAAAATGACAAATTTTGATATATTTCTGATCAATTAAGCAAGTTTTGCAAATACAGTAAAATAACCTCTTCACAGATGTTGAAATAATGTATTTGTAGAAGTCTATATTGTCAATTAATTTAATAGGCAAACAAGATCACTGGTCTTTCAAATCTGGTATTATGTATCCAGCTGTGTCCAGGATCCTAAGGCGTTATTATTTTGTCACAGTCATCTGTCATTCTCTTTATTGTACTGCTTGAAACGAGAGTAGAGCTTTTCATCCGTTAGTCCCATGATGATGTAAATTTTCTGAAGTTCTAAATACTCTGGAATTTTCATGCTATATAGTGGAATTGCTTTTGATTCCTTACTGTTCTAACTTATTACCTGTAAATTAAGTGGAAAAAAATCAGCTTTGTTTAGTAATGTAATTTTTTTTTTAATAAGATTTCTTTATTCAACTCTTTGTGACACTTCTATCAGGGTTGTAATTGTATTTTTTGTAATCCATTCAAAATTGAAGATATATTCCTATGGAATACACACAAAGACAGCAACATAAATACTGGATTATGAATGTTGTATACATATGTATACATACACACATAGTATTGTTTTGAAGGAAAGCTGTACATTTTACTAACAGCAAATATTTTCCTTTGCATGAAAAAGCATTTAATTAAATATGCTTCAAGCTAAATAGACTGGCAACAGGCATGTAGGTAGAGACGTTGTGGTTGGCATACCACTTCAAATGCGACAGGTTGCTTTTAATGTATTTCCCATTTGAGGATTAGTGTTCATAAGCATAGGCAAATTATTCCGTGCAATATGTTTGTGGCTGTCTGCAACATAATGAAAAGATATTTGAGACAGATTATTTGCAATTGGAACTCATTAAGGAGGTAAATGAATTGTAAGCCTGATGAAATGATACATATAATACAAACTGTAGCCTTAAAATATACCTGTGAAAGGGAGGTTGTTGGAATTTAGAGCCCTGCAATTTGCTTCTTATTCTATGGATTAAATTTTACACTTGATTTTAAATTTAATTTGCATGTTTGAATATTACGTGAGTTGTCTAATTAAATGGAGTAATATAACTGAGTATATTATCTGAAATACACTAAATTTGTAGTAGATGTATATTAAAAGTATAGTGATCTAGCTCTTAGTGGGTCATATTTTTAAGTAATTTCTCTTGCTTCAGATACAGGTTAAAGAACATAAAACTTTTAGAGTTTCAGGACATAGATTAGAAAGTTTTATGTCAGGTGGGTTGCCAGCTAAGTAGACTTTGCTAACTTTCCATACCTATTTTATCTATTTTACCGTGGTCTGGTACTTAAAGACAGGGGTTCTTGTTTCTTACTGTGGCTAATAGCAGATGCTCTAAGAATAAGAGTAAGGCAAACACGTACAATACTACTAATCTCCCAGCCTCCAACTCTTTCCAGTGTGGAAGCCTCTTCAGTCAGCTGGGATTTCTGTGTGTTTGTGCACGCTCAGTGTCTTTCTTTTGCATGACTTATTATCATTGGCAAACTTTAATCTTATGTTTTTCCAGGTCATTTAGGGCTATCTTGAATAGCATAGCTCCCAGTACAGAAACCTATGAAAATTCACCTTTCTCAACTGTGAAGACCAGTTATTTACCCTTATCCTCTGTTTCTTCCTTATCTGTGCCATGTCTTTTTTTTTTTAAATGACGTAGCTGTTAAGTATTCTTAAAGAGCTTTGATGTAGGGCCTTTCAAAACTCTTGGAAATCTAACTAGAAGATAGCTCTTCATCCCTGTGCTTATAAACACTTCAGATATGTATTGGGTTTGTGTGGCAAGATTTTGGTAGTGGGGGAGCTACAGGAGTGGCTTCTGTGAGAAGCTGCTAGAAGCTTCCCCTCTGTCCATTAGAGCCAAAGGTGGACCCATCACTCACAAAGGCCAAGGCCCATCAGTGCCAGTGGTAGTGCCTCTATGCTAACATATCTAAGAAGGGGTGGGGAGGAACTAAACAACCTGTGCAACTGCAGCCACAGAGGCAACTAAGAATACATGAGAGAAACAACTCTGCAGACATCAGCGTTAGTGAAGAAGAATGGGAAGGAGGTGCTGCAGGCACCAGAGCAGAGATTCCCCTGCAGCCTGTGGTGAAGGCCATGGTGAAACAGGCTGCAGCCCGTGGAGGTTAACAGTGAAGCCAATGTCCACCTCCAGCCCTTGGAGGACCCCATACCAGAGCAGGTGGATGCACCTAAAGAAGACTGTGACCCTATGGGAAGCCTGTGCTAGAGCAGCTTCCTTGGCAGGACCTGTGGACCCGTGGAGAAAGGGGACCATGCTGCAGCAGGTTTGCTGGCAGAACTTGTTACCCCCCATTAAGGGACTCATTCTGGAGCAGTTTGTGAAGAACTAGCCTGTGAGAAGGACTCAGAAGCTGAAGTTTGTGAAGAACTGTCTCACACTGGAGGTACCCCACGCTGCAGCAGGAGATGTGTGTGAGGAGGGAGAAGCTGCAGAAACATGCTGAGTGGACTACAACCCCTGTTCCCCATCCCTCTGCACTGCTGGGAATGGGGGGGAGGCAGAGAAATCAAGAGTAGAGTTTGGCTTGTGAAGATGGGAGGGGTGGAAGGGAAGGTATTTTAAGGCTTGGGTTTATTTCTCATTATCCTACTCTGACTTTTGATTGGTAATAAATGGAATTACTTCCCCAAGTCTGTTTTGCCCATGATGGTAATTGGTGAGTGATAGCTCCCTGTTCTTATCTCAACACATGACCCATTATGTTTTCTCCCCCTGTCCATCTGAGGAGGGGGACTGGTAGAGCAGCTTTGGTGGCCAGCTGACATCCAGCCAGGGTCAAATAACCACAAGAGATTTCACTTTACAAAAGCTGTGTTGTCTCTGCAACAAGTCATCCAAGACCTACTAATACAGTTCTTCATAATGATCAGTACTAACTTGTTTGGATGTCAGGCTTGCAGACCTGTAGCTTTCAAGATGTTCCATGAAAATATTTTAGAAGCCTGCTGTTGTGCTTGCCACCTTTCAATGTGTATTAAGGAGAGTTACAAAAGGTTACTAACGTTTTACTGGTCATTTTGATGATTTAGTTTTGCCATTTTTATATAGTTACTTCAGGTATATTTGAGCCTCCCACAAAGAAGAGTTGTGGCATGAAGGTCCTCTCTAATTCCTTTCACTGAACACCAATGTTAATTCAGCTTGTCTGCAGTGATCTTGTCTTCTCTGAGTACTCCTCTATAGCATCATTACCCGTTCACTCTATAGACTCCCTGGCAGGCTTTCTTGCTCCTCACATCTTCCAAGAAATATTGAGTATTAGCTTGATGGTAGTTCCTCAGGCTAGTTTTCAGGGCTTATGTTTAATAGGCCAAACCTTACAATACTTTCTATTTTCTGTATTTGTTCATTTCTTAAGATAGCCTCCTTTTATGTTGTTATTTATAGTTATGCTGGTCTTCTACTGCTATTAGCTAAGTCTGAATAAATAGTATGTGCTGGTCTTGTGCTTATCATATGGTATCTTTAAGTATTTTCCACAATACCTGTAGGGATTTAGTTTTTGTCCTTTTCATCTCTTCATTTGAAAATGTCCTGACTTTTACGTATACTTCCAGATTTATTGTGCACCAAAGGCAAAGTTTTCATAAGTGTCCTTTCCCTTATTGTACCTGTCAGAACTTCTGTGCAAACCAAGCAGTTAGAAATTTGTGAGATTTATATTCTAAAAGCAATATAAGTGCACAAACACCACAGAAATTACATAGGTGCAATATGATAGAAGGTTTTAAAAGCTATCATGTGGTATTTCAGAAATGTGACTGCAAATTTTGCTAGGCAGTCTGGTGGGTTGTTCAGTGGCATTGGCAGACTACCCAGGTTGAGTCCCGGACTCATTAGAAGCATGGTATGGAGTGCTCTGTAGAAGAAAAACTCATTATCACCTGCTCTTTTGGGCTAAATGTGTGATGCCTATTGAAGTGAACAGATTCTTATTTTATTTCAGTATAAATTTGTAGAATTTATTATTTTAGTGTGTAATTTTTAATAAGCTGGTTCTAACTAACCGAGATGTAAATATCTAAGGCTAATGGCATCCTGGCCTGTGTCAGAAAACAGTGCAACCAGCAGGAGTAGGGAGGGGATCGTGCCCCTGTACTCGGTACTAGTGAGACCCCACCTTGAGTACTGTGTCCAGTTTTGGGCACCACAGGATAAGAAGGACATGGAGGTGCTGGAGTGGGTCCAGAGAAGGGCAACGAGGCTGGTGAAAAGGTATGGAAAACATGCCTTATGGGGACTGGCTGAGGAAACTGGGGTTGTTCAGTCTGGGGCAGAGGAGACTGAGAGGGGACCTTATTGCTCTCTACAACTACCTGAAAGGGGGTTGTAGTGAGGCTGGTGTTGGTCTCCTCCCAAATTACTGATGATAGGATGAGGGTAAATGGCATCAAGTTGCACCAGGGAAGATTTTTATTAGATATTAGGAAGAATTTCTTCACTGGGAGAGTGGTTAGACACTGGGACGGGCTGCCCAGGGAGGTGGTGGAGTCATCGTCTCTGGAGATGTTCAGAAAACAAGTAGATGGGGCACTTGAGGTGGTTAGGGAAATGTTAGGAGGAAGGTTGGACTTGAGCATCCTAGAGGTCCTTTCCAACCATAGTGATTCTGTGATTCTATTTGATCTTCCATTTTTGAAAGGTCTTCTAAACAGTAGGAGTGTAAACTGTACTTCATTTTGAGAAATTCTGAGATAAATTTCATTTGGAAAGATCAGTTATTGCTCATACAAGAGCAGCTTAAGATGCTGGAAATCATCCTTTTATATGTATCCAAGAAACTAAGCAGTCTAGTTCCTTGCATATCAGCATAGTTAAATCAATTTATAGTAATTGAATATATATCCTGTAATGTATTAAATAATTTAATTTCTGATAAATGCATTACAAATTAAATACTTCACTTTGGCTTTTCTGAAGTGTTCTTAATGAACTCAGTAAGTACAGGTTGTTACAAGTGATACTCATGCATCTTAGATTTGCTTTCTGAAACAAAATGGAAATCTTTTTCAAGGCAAACTCATTTGGCTGTCTTGTGATATGCTTAATTATTTTTTTTTTCCTATTTCAGGTAAATACGCTGAGGATATATTTGGTGAACTTTTCAATGAAGCACACAGTTTCTCATTTAGAGTGAACTCCTTACAGGAACGGGTAGATCGTTTATCTGTCAGTGTTACACAGCTCGACCCGAAGGAAGAAGAATGTAAGTTCACTCCTGCTTTGAAGACTTCTTACTTTGTCACCCAGAAACAGTTAATACATGAAATGGAAATAATAAGTTTAAATTATATTTATAAGAACAGAGAGAGATCGTGAGAGGTCCGTTGCTGTATCTGCTACTTTTATCGCCTTGAGCAGCTTTCCGAGTTCAATATTTTCATGGTTAGTGAACGGTACTGTTACCAATGAATCTGCATTAAAACTGCTACAGGAGTATGTGTCCCTTCAGTAGTGTTGCATATTAGTGTTAATAATATGTAATACTATGTAAATGCTTGGAGATACGTCTTTACCCTTTTTTTTTAACCTTCCTACTGATTCCCATGCTATGTAACCATTTGTCCAAGTAGGGGTTTTGCATTTGGTTTGTTACCATCTTGCTTTCTATATGAAGTTATAGTTGTATAGCTCCACTTATGGATGATACATATCCCCTTGGATTCTTCCTAAATAGCTTTAAATACTATAAATATTGGTTATATTTGCACTAAGAAAATAAGTACTACCAAAAGTCAAAAGGGCATGGCTCGTGCCTGTAAAATAGAATTTGTATGGGATTTAAATGATGCATAGGTTTTGTGATGACTACAGGAATATTGACCACCTCATATGTAAATGCCATGAAACTTTTTTGCCTTTATGGGTTTCTGTTGGTTAGAGGTGGAACTATGAAAGATCTTGTAACCCTGAACAGTTTGAGGCTGCTCTAGGCTATATGGCTAAGACCTAGAAAGTAGAACAACATCCTATCATGAAAAATAACTTCAGATTGCTTGTGAGATCCAATTTTCAAGTATAGAAAGCTGTTGCAGTTCTGAATGTGTAGGTATAACAGTGGTGTGTCATTCACATGGAACAATGAAGTGTGAAACCAGGAGCATGGTCTTCAGGCTGTTACCTGCTTGGTTACTGATCCTGAAATTTCACTAATAACAAAATTAATCTAAGGAAGTTTTGATTCTGTATTTTGCACGACATTGATTTTAGGGCAGGTTTTGAAAGATGACTGTTCACAGACAGTAGCAGGTTTTCCGCAGAATCATGACTTGCCTAGGGGAATTCTTATATTAATGGGATTTTCCAAGTCTCTTGACAGCTGAGCGTAAATCATACACAAACACCTCTTTTTTCCAATAAAATACCATGTTTATTTACTATGACCAAAAAATCCTTTCCGTCTATAGTAACAAATTGTCAGCAACTGTAGTCTTGCAAGAGCGGTAATACTCAAGAGTCTTAATGTCATTTCTGTGTTTACCCTTCACAGTCTAGTTTTTGGGTTAAATCAGGGTGGAATATGTCTTGATATGGCATATCTAATATGGCAAGCATTCACGTTTCAGGAAAATGGAGAGACCATTTCAAGTCATAGAGTTAAAGATGCTTTAACTAGGGATCTTACAGGATAGCAAGATGGAAAATTGTACCTTCCTGTGTAAATGTCTTTTAGCAAATTTGGCTGTAGGTTTCTTACTAAATATCCATGACTGTTTTATGTTAGAGAATTGCTAGACATATTTTAAAATAGTGTGTAGTCCCAAATGCACCAGATCAATAACTTTTCACAGTACTGTTGCATCTGTAGCATTTGCTAAACTGTATAGCTAAAGAAAGGGACAGGCAGTGCAAATAAAGAAAACAGGGCTGAAAAGAGTTCTGCTTGATCCGGAGGAGAGTGGTTAAGAGTGACTTGCATACCCTTGTCTCTCACACCACAGAGCAGCAGTGACTGCTAGTACTTCAGAGGATCACATGTAGTCCTCAAGGTCAGGAATGAGTAAATGACTGTTTTTATTAACCTCAGAATATCCAGTCGCCGAGCCACCCCCAATGCTCCTTATTCAGAAACATCTGCCCAGAATGAGCCACCAGCTGAGGATGAAGGACATAAGAGGAAATTTGGTATTGTATTTCCTTAAAAATTTGGATCAGGAAACTTTCAGTATCCTGTTTTGGGCCTGAAATTTAGAAATTAATCACAAATTGGTTTGGTTTAGGCCTGATCTGGGCTAAAAATAGCTGGAGGATGTTAAAGCATGAAGGTGTGGGGGAAACACTCTATGCAAGTATTAAGCAAATTTTGGTACTTCTGCTCAGCTAACAGCATGTGTAGAACAGGCTATACTTGTAAACTTGGTCTCATTTGCTAGTTCTTTGCCAGGAGGCAGTAATAGAATATTTAATGTGTTCCTTTGGGCCCGTACTATTACACAAGAGAAAGAAATTAAGATTCATTTAAAGCTAAGAGGCATGAACAAACCCGTACAAAGTCAGATTCGTTGAACAAAGTGCAGATACTTGACACAATGTTTCTGGTAGAGTCGAAATAATAAAAAGCTCTAAATTTTTGGAATAGGTTGTGTGTTTTCTCATTTTGAATTCTTACAATATCTTTGTGAAAGAATAAAAGCAAATTAAACCAAGGTTAGGATTGTATGCTGAAGGAACTGACTCCTGCTGCATAGTCTTTCTGTCACAGAATTACTGGGAACTTGGTTTGAATTATTACACTTTTCAAATTCTTGGTTTCTCAGAATTATTACTTTCATACTGTAATTGATTTTTTTACACACTTTATTCTTTTTACATGCATGTGTTTTTTTTCCCCTCAGAAGAGATACTAAGCTTGCATACAGACAAAAAGAAATCCTCTGCTTTCCTTAAGTAAACTGAACTTTATTTCAATTGTATGGGAAACTAGGTTAGCTGTATTAAAGGGTTACCATATCTGGGGTCATTTTAGAAACTGTAAAATACATTCTTGCTATGGAGATGAACTAAGCTTCATGGTTTCAGTAGCCCTGTAATATATAATATCCTCATAGGTCAGAAAATAAACCCAAGAGTACAGTGTCTTTGCAAACATTTTTAATTTTTGTATTTACTTTATAAATAACATTGGTAACTCTCTCCATATATATATGCAGATTTTATAAGTATAATATCTTTTTGTTAATTTACCACATTTTTGTGAATTTATTTGTGGCATTGAGCTTGAAGTACTGGTAAAAGTAAACAATTTCCTATATGTAGAATTCTGACAGTTTTTAAAAGAAAATTCATTTTTGCTTTTATGTTCTTTATGGAAATGCTGATACACAGTATGGCTCTGATGTACAGTGTAATGAAATACTGGAAAATAATTGTGTATCACTCAGAAATAAGTGGTATGGCTGAAGGAGAATTCATAAACTAAGATATTATCTGCATATTTTAGTATTAATTTAGTAGTTCTCTAATATGAACTGCCTAATTCTGTTTAATTCTCAAACTGATAAGGATTTTATTCTCAAAGGCAAATTCTTGATTTCTATAGCATATATGCTACAACTGTGACAAGCAACTTAATGGCAGAAGTGCAGCCTGGCATACTTCAGGAAAGGAATCAAACAATGTTGTGAATTGCGTCTCAGTAGGTTTCTGGCTTTGAATAAATGTGCTTGTTTTTTTCTAAATATTCTAGAAATACTTCCTTGTCATGAAAAAGATAGTAGTTCATAAGTTTTGCTCGGTGAATGCTGAAGAGAGATTTGATGTTTTGCTATAGGCAAAAACTGTAGCAACTGATGGGGAGACACCTAAAAAGATTGACAGCTAATTATGTCTGTATGCCTCTGACTTGGTCAGCTTTCAATTCAGGATGCTCAGCCTATTTTGAGATTTAGAAGGCAAAGACAGTAAATCCCATTTTAAGAGACTGCTCACCATCTCTAGGCTCTCAAGAGGAATTTGGTGACTTGAGTATAAGTGTAATCAAAGTTAAGAACAGGAAGCACATGAAAATTGGGTCATGACCTCCATATCTAAGATGTTCGTGTGGAGAACAACACTATTGTCAATTAATTCATAAGAATTTTTACCCCCAAAGTCAAATAAAGAAAAAGACTCAAGTTAAGAATGGGTCACTTTTCCTGGCATATCTCCACGTAATGAAAGCTGGATTTGCATGCGTCTCCCTCTCAGAGATCTGTGCAAATGGGTTAAGCTCTGACTGCTCTCCATGCTTTTTCACCAGATTTCTTAGCACCCAATGCAATTTATGGGTTATTTAAAAGTAAATTAGTTTTAAATTAGTGTGTCAAAGGCTTAATCATTCAGCAGTAGAGCCATGATATTGCATAATGTGTGTTTTGTTTATAAAAGAAGGATCTGGACAAAATATCATTTGATAAATACTCTGGTGGTTTTGTTGAGGCTCATGGGCAGACTCACAGCTTGATGCAGGCAGGTGAGTTACAACTTCCCTAACGGGCTGCTGGGGGCTCCCTGGTCCCACACACTCCCATTTAACGCAGCTCCTGAGTCTTCTTACAATGATTGCTCTAACATTTGCATCTTCTCTTTTTTTACCTGCAGTAGTTAATCTACATACATTCTCTATCCAAAGAGTGCTTGAGCTCTTTCTGGATTTTTTTAAATCAGTATTTCAGAAAATTTGAATTCCTTGTGTTGGGGACAAGCCCAAAAGAGAGCAGTTTTTGTTCTGCACAAGTAGTCTTTCTGCTTAGCAACTATTAAACCTGCAAGTGACCAGTCAGGTGTATTCTGATGGCAGATAAAGCTGTGTGCTATTGTAGGTGGTGTTGAAAGTGATAATCATTTAAAACAACAAAAAAAAAGTGGAAATCAGACATCAAGATTGCAGCATCTGTAGGAATTGTATTGCACAAATCTTTATCTGAAAAGAATTTTCACCACCATCACCAATTAATTAGAATCTTATGGCTAAGTTATTAATTTGATATTGTCATTCTTTTTTCCTTGTACTTTTCAAATTACTGGGTAACATTTTGAACAGAGGAAGGGAATTGTGGGCAACTGAGTCCATTGATTTGTATATATTTCCCATTGTCATTCAATTCTGCAAGGAATCATAGCTGTGGCATTCAAGAGTTTGTGGTCTGAAAAGTTGTCAGGATGAAATTCTGCAAAAAGTGTTGAGAAAGCAAGCTTTTAAAAGGGATATATATATGAAATATATATTATGCAATATATATTATTTAAAGCCTTGTCATAAATTGCACACTGGATTGAGTTTAAAAGAATTTTAAAAATCTAGTAACAGTTTGACGTAAAGTAAAATAATGTTTAATATCTTTGAAATGTAAAAGTACATTCTTTCTGTCAGTATACTGGTGTCCTCCATACATGACTTTTACTACAAATTGGGAATTGTGGCTTAACAGGAGGTGAAACGTTACTGTGTGTATATATTACTGATGTGTTCTTTTGTTTAACTTGTAGTCCAACCCAAAAGAAACCCAGTTATTTTATCTTATTAGAGTGCAATTTAAATACTTTTATTTCACCCAGTTCATTGGTGATTACAAATAAAAATGGCTTGACATCTCTTTTTCGAAGCCAGATGTGCAAAAGGTTTGTAGCTTATAGATAATTTTTAATTATGTGGAAAATTTTGTGTGCAGAAAGTAAGATCAGCAGATGTAATAGATATTTTCATACAATCCAAACAGACACAGTGAAGATAAACTGGCATTTGTTTAAATTGTTGAATAAATGTTTAACTTGTGAACGTCTCAGCGTTTAAGGAAATTGTTCATTGCAGTACACACAAGTGATGTAGCAGATGGACATTCAGAACAAGGTATCCTATGAGATTTAGGATCTTGGGCTATATGAAGGTTCTGGTGCTAGTTAGGAATTAGGAAACTAGAAGCTTAAATATATCAGCATCAAGTCAAATGCCTGCAGCATTTCCAGTTCCTCCTTCAGTGTCTCGTCTCTTTTCACACCTGAATTCATACATCCAATTGGTTTGACCTGTT
Organism: Merops nubicus; assembly: GCF_000691845.1. NCBI lineage: Eukaryota > Metazoa > Chordata > Aves > Coraciiformes > Meropidae > Merops > Merops nubicus. Next base: position 23,494 of record NW_008596870.1, on the reverse strand, counting down.
CTCTTGCTGTGCCGGTTTGTCAATCAGCCAAAGCCAAATGGCCGGATGACCATCCAGATTTTTGTGTATTCTCCCCCATGAGGTGGCAGGCCACGCAGGGCTTCTGTTTCTTAGCCAGCTGGCAAGCTAAAGAAACAGCTTTGTAAGCCAAACAGTACGTAGCCCAGGATTGCTTTGTGCTTGCAACATGGGATTTACCTGATCCCTGTCTGTAGGCAAGTTCTGTCGGTGTCGTGATTCTCAGTGTTCTGTGTGCCATGTCCTTTCATCTCCTCAGTGACATTGTCCTAAGGTAGTTGGTCATTTTGGATAATGGCAGGTTTTGCAGTCAGTGCTGGTCACTGCATAGCAGCACGGGAGATGCTGTTAGCTCCTTGAAATTCTACTGTGTGTTTTCTATGAAAACCTTTGCTATGTAGCTGTTTTATGAGAAAGTAATTATACTTGGCGTTGGGGATGGATGGATTATCCTCAGGTGTGTTATCCCTTTGTAGATGTTTACAAGAAGTAGAGATTTAAATAAGATGGAGATTATGAATCAGACCGGCTCTGTTTGCTCACTGAAGAGATTAAGGAATGCCAATAACGAGTTTATAGAATAGTGCATGTCTCAATAATATGGTGTCACACACTCTGTGAGCATTTCAATATTAAAACAAAGAACTGTTTTTTTTTATTTATGGGAATAAATTAGTATACTTTATTGCCTTCAGAATGTACACAGGTTCAAAGAGAAGCATACTAACTTTTATTTTTGTCTGGCATAGTGACAGACATTTTAAAGACTTGCAGGATTGCCAGGCAACTCTGAACATTTGGTGAGATTTGTAAAACTAACAACCCAAATGAAAAACAGCTGAAGTATAAAACAATCCAAGACTAGGTTTTTAGATGAGGTAAACCCCAGTTCTTCTAATTGTGAACTTTTGCCAGCAAATAACCTGTACTTCATGACAGGTACAAAATATATGTAGTTATTTATGAGTGCAAAAGTACGTGCAGAAATTGAGCCTCCTAGCTGACATTTGGTTATTACACTATTTCTTTCACACACTTAAAAAGGCTTCTGAGGAGCTAATTAAAAGTATTAAAAAGAATGAAAGGTACTGTAGTGAAATAGAACCTAACTTTTCTAGGAACACACATAGTTGCCAGCTGTAATAATCTTCAAAAGCCAAACTGAAAATCAAAATAAATCCCATCTTTAGCTTCACAAAGGATGCTCCCAGTACACTTAAGTAAGCAGATAGAACATTCCAGGAATTGCAAGCCCTCTGGAAAAAATCCTGCCTTCTGCCCCTTTGTGATCATACAACTGAAGTTCAGTTTGTGTGTGTATGCTTGGATGTGTTACAGGAATCAGAGTAAAATGCAGCCCTCATCTTAAACAGATGAACTCTTAAAAAATTGTTGCCGAAGGCCATAGTGATGTGGGAGGGGGTTGTCCTCTCATTTTGAGTAAAGAGGCACTACTATCAACCTGTTTGTATAAAATAAACATAATTATTTAGAGATAAAATGCATGTGCTGAAAATACTCTTTGCTAGTGTGTCTTAAAACTGTTTTCAGCATTGTTTGTGATTAAAACCAACCAAACAAAAAAATCTCAACCAACCAAAGAACACCTGTAAAAAACCATCAAACCAATGAAAAAGGCTGCTGCTTTAGCTAGTGGAAGTGGAGGTCTGGCTGCAAAGTGAGTCGTGAGACACACTTGGACTTCACAGATGTAGTAACTGATCAGGGTGAGAGAGAAATATAAGACTGAACGGATGCACTGTGTCCAGAATTAAAAGTGCAAGCTTCATCCGTTGTGGTCACTTTTCCATTGATCTTTTTCTAAATTTTAATGATTGTGAAATAGAAAAAGATATATGGGCTTTAACAGCGGTAAGTCAGTATATTTCAAACCACTGTTTAATCTATTGTGTTGTTTTCCTTTGAATCTTGCATAAAGATAATGGATTATTCTTAACTACTGTGCTTAAAGACTCAAGGTGTCTCACCTGCATTAAACAGAGAAGTCTCATCTTAATTAAGCAATCTGATTAAAAAAACAACATTTGACTAGTTTCATGTGTTGAAAGATAGTATCACCTTCCATTAAAACTTGCAGATAATCAGTAGCAATAAGCTTAAGTGATTTGATGGTTTGGCATCTCAGTGGGCCTTAAGTAGAACTGCTGCCTTCATGCAAGGAGTGCAAAGTTTGACTTGCTGATAGCATGAAGGTAAAATCTATACCTCAAGATAAAGGGCTTTTTGGTTTTTAGTACCAAAAGGACTATGAAAAGGAATTGGTAAATATTATTAGGTACTTCTGAACTACAGAATGATACTTTGTAGATACAGTAAACAACTTGTTGAACTACTTTGGAGAGACAGAGTTCTGATATCTATCCAGGTGAGCAAAAATTTCCTGTGAAGCTAAATAGAGGATAATGTACTAGAACATCACAAGCGTGTTTTTCTTATAATCTGGCAATATCTTGCCATGGCAGTAGTGCTAGACTAATTTATATTTGAAGTAAAATTCATAAGATCCTAGTAGTAATGCTTAATATTTATATTGTATTCGGCATTAAACAGTTCCAGGTTAACCTAAATAAGCTATCTTTGGTGGTATTTTTTTAAATGGCACTGTCTCTTTTCAGTGTCACTGCAGGACATTACAATGAGGAAAGCTTTCCGGAGTTCCACAATTCAAGATCAGCAGCTGTTTGACCGCAAGACTCTGCCGATTCCTTTGCAAGAAACTTACGACATCTGTGAACAGCCTCCTCCACTTAACATTCTCACCCCTTACAGGTTAGTAAAATAAAATTTACCAAACCTGATTTCTAGCTTATTTTATGTAACAGAGGCACTATATCCAGGCACCTTGCTCATGTTGAGCAGCGCCTGAATATTTCAGGAGCCACAGTAGAAAACTGTGCAGCTGCTGGGGGCATACAGGCAGCAGAAGACGTGTTAAAACTTCACTCAAATTTTCCCCCACTGTAACAATGGTTAGAAAAATCCATTTTCATTATCTGCATTTATGAAACTATGTAATGCTCCTGGATGCAAAGTGAAGAAAATAAGCAGTTACATACGTAGAATGAGAGGTCTTTAATGGAAATTAATGTTTGCTCACCCAAAGTCAGTTTGAATCGGTTTCAATCATGAGCAGCAACACAAATTTGCGCATTATTTTAAGAGCAAGATTTGAGTCACTGGAATGGGAGTTCTTTGATTTATGGTATGATATAATGTGATATGATACTTGTTTTATTTACAGCTTGCATTAAAAGTTACTTTTCTAAAATCAGGACACTGAATACAAGGAAAGATAGTAAAGAATGATGACACAGGATTGTTTGTCTTTCTAATGTTCTTCTGTAACATATTTCAGGGTCTGACATACTAGATATTTCTTAATATGCCTTTCCCTTGCCTTAATGTTTGGATTTGTGTGTTGTCAAATAAATAGTATGCCCTGTTTGCCTCATTGTATTTCAGGGATGATGGAAAAGAGGGTTTGAAGTTTTATACCAATCCTTCATACTTCTTTGATCTTTGGAAGGAAAAAATGTTGCAGGACACAGAAGACAAAAGAAAAGAAAAGAGGAAGCAGAAGGTATATATGTTAACTTTCTATACATTCTGGGTATTTTTTCCTGGAAAATGTTTACTTGCATATATGGTACTTAATTGGTTATGCAGTTAATAACAAAACTTCACAGAGTCATCTTTGTTCAACTAAAACTCCTTCTATTCATTCAATTCCATCAACTTTTAACAAATAAACATTTAATAATAATGATAAAATAATGTAGAAGCACCTAGAGCTTTCATACTGTCTTAATGCAACTAACGGCAAGTTTGCCAAAACTTGGAAGTCTTTTAGCAGTGACTCCAAAAAGAGAAAAGGCGAGGAATACAGAAAGAAGAATTTCACTGGAACACTTTTTTAAAAATACAAAGTTCTGACAGTCTTACAGGTGAAAAAGCTAAATGCTTTTTCAAAGTTAATGCTGTTTTTCGTTTCACCATTATTCTGTCTATTTCATACATACAGACAGTAAATATAAGTGTCAGATTGATAATTTAATTCCAGACTTAGAATAAAAAGCTACAGTTATTTTTCCTCTGTATTATTCAACTAATTATCCACTAGAATGAAGTTTCTGCCTCTTAAAAGTCTTTTTGGCTTACATATCCTATTTAGACCAAAAGTAATTTTTTTTTTTTTTTTCCAACTTGAATTTGGATTGCTGTTCATTATTTTGTGGCTGATGTTTAAATGCAACTAATTAAAAAAACTCTGTCTTAGTTGTCAGTTTTGTTTGCACAACTCTCCCACAGCAGAAAAACCTGGATCGTCCTCATGAACCAGAAAAAGTGCCAAGGGCACCTCATGACAGGCGAAGAGAGTGGCAGAAGTTAGCCCAAGGTCCAGAGCTTGCAGAAGATGATGCTAACCTCTTACATAAGCATATTGAAGTTGCTAATGGCCCAGCTTCACATTTTGAATCAAGGTTTTGTTTTATTTTTCTATCCTTTATAAAGATATGCGTACTACATAGTGAACATGCTTGAGAAATGGTAGATAATGGTAGATAATGAGATGTTACTGCTATTTCTTGAAATGCACTGGAAGTAATTGATTTAGCTCAATTAAAACTCTTGTTTTGAGGACACGCTTAGTTGGTGTGTCCTTAAAGGGGTAGAATCATAGAATTGTTTTGGTTGGAAGAGACCTTTAAGATTATCAACTCCAACCATTAACCCAGTACTGCTAGATCACCACTAAACCATGTCCTTAAGCATCATCTCTACATATCTGTTAAATATTTCCAGGGATGGTGACTCCACCACTTCCCTGGGCAGCCTGTTCTGGTGCCTTACAACCCTTTCTGTGAAGAAATTTTTCCTAATACGCAACCTGAATCTCCCCTGGAACAACTTGAGGCCATTTCCTCTTGTCCTGTCGCTTGTTAACGGGGAAAACAATCAAACCCCACCTTGCTACAGCCTCCCTTCAGGTAGTTGTAGAGAGTGCCAAGGTCTCCCCTGAGTCTCCTTTTCTCCAGGCTAAACAAGTAGTTATTATCTTGTTATTTTTGAGAGTAGCATGTATCCTTGCAGTTCATTGATGCTGAAGGACATGTTGTTGTCTGCAGCTTGAAGAGGGTGTAGTGTCACTGTTGCAAGCTTGCACCCAGGTGTGTCACTACATTCCAGTCCTGACCTACAAAATCCCTATTATTCCAGTCTCTTGGTTTTTCTTAAGCAGACGCTGCCAAGACTATATGATGGGTGTGATGTGAACAAATGTCCACTTGGAACTCAAATGAGAACGCTGAGCTTCTTTTTACTCTTGAGCAAATCCAAGATTTGATTGACATTTATGGTTATAGTCTATTACAAAATCCAACCTGTTGGATTCTGATTTCACAACATGTATTTGCTGGTGGCTCAAAGTAGCATTTCAAATGGTAAATAGCTGCTGTGTCTGCAACACTTCTGGTGTTGGTGCAAAACCAAGTCTATTTTGCCAGCCAAGAATCATCTGATAGGAAAGAGGGCTGGCAAATAAAATTAGGAGTTTGGGGGGGTATGTTTTTTGGGAGTTGTGTTTTTTTTATTGAAAAGTACTTATTGTCCTCCAAAGTTGTTACATTTTCCCCCCATTCTTTGCTGTCCAAAAGTGCACCTTAAGAAAGTATTTTGTGTGTCTTTGTAGGGCCTTCAGATAAACTTAATAGTGACAGTGGATAATGATGACAACTGTAGGAGATAGTGGTTGCTGTCTGAAAAATGGAGAAACCTGCTTGTAGAAAACGTAGCTCACTTCAGAAAATAGAAATGGTCTCAGCGCATTTCACTCAGTAGGGTACAACTCAGGTTACGGTGATCAGCATATTTCTGGGAACAACTTTATAGTATCTTACCTTCGTAAAATTCTGTGTCAAGTTGTTGGCAGAAACATCTGCTTCCCTGCTGTCCTTCTGCTGTGGTGCACATCAGATTCCACATTAGACACACTTGTTGCAGGAATCCTTTTCTATCCAGGACTCTGGCCTAAACCTTGATTGTCTCAGTACCAGTAATGTGATTATGAATAATGCTGTTGTGCGTGAGAGCACTGCATGTGCAAAGCATGCTGTTCAGATACAGGACAGCACTGTGCTTTCGAATAACAGAATTAGAACTTCACCTCTGAAGAACTTAATAGACTTAGATACTATGGTGGTAGCAGTATGCAGCAATGTAGAGTATTGCTTTGTTTTTTGGAAAGTGTCCTGCAAATGCATTTCCTCTGAATTCCATAGAGAAATGTTAAAAAAAATAGTTCAGTAGTTAATTAAAATCTTCTAACTGATCAGGTCCTTGAGGTGCATCTGAAGTTGTCATTAACAAGTAAATTGAGTCATCTTTATTTACTGCTACTACTCAATAATAGATAGATAATCTTCCTTACATCCATTGTATAGCTACGGAGTATTAGTTCTAAAGTTGTGAGTTCTCTGTATACTGGAATATAGATCCTCTGACAGAAGTTCAGCTAAATTATCCAGTTGTAAATGTTACCATTCTAATGTTGATGGACGTTTTATAAATGTTATAAAAGAATATGGTTGCATATATGTAGGGATTGAAGAGCAGAAACAATTACTGGGTAGAATGTCTGTTTCATAACAGGCTCTGGTATATGTGTATTTGTGACTTTTTTTTATGCTGTTGTCCCGTCTAGAAAGCAGAATTGTGTCCCACCTCCCTTATCCCTTCGTTCTCCCAGGTAGAGAGGTAAACAAAGGAAGGCAGGGGTAATGAAAGCTTTGCACCAATTGAAAAGTTAACAAAATGAAATATATTATTTAACAGGGAACAGAAAGGAAGAAGGGTAGGGGTTTGACAGGGTACAGAAAGGAAGAAGGGTAGGGGTTTAACAGGGTAAAGGGATTTTAATAACAACAAAGCAAGGAAGGTTAAACTTCCAAAAATACAAAACCCAAATGCTGTGCTGAGGCTCCCCAGTGCTGGATGTCGCTGGATTGAGGTGGATGCAGCTGGATGCACAATCCTTGGATGTGGATGGAGGCAGGGAACGAGTCTGTAGATCAGGCCCAGCTCCCAAGATGGCCACGGCCATGTGCAGCACAGCGAAACCACAAACAGCAACAGCAGCGTGTGTCCGGCCAGGACCACAGGAGAGAGGAGAAGAGGAAGAGAAGAGGGAAGAGGCGTGTCTTCTCGCCCCCTTTATAGACCCCAGCAGGAAGTCCCGAAGACAGGAAGAGGGGTGTGGGAATAGAATAGGTCTCTGCCCCTTTCATTCAGGCTTGCTCTTGGTTTTAGATTTCAGATCTCCACCCACCAGGAGCAGCAGGTTTCAAACCATTACAGCTGTGTATCGCTATGTTTACTTTACTCAAAATAATGTGACTAATAAGCACTAATATCACACACATCCTATAGAAATTATCTGATATACCTGTCAAAACTGTTAAAACCTTGTGCTGTTAGAAGCAATGGCATGGGAAGTGGGTAAATGGTTAAAGGGCCATGAAGTACAATACGCAACATTGGTGCAGAGAAGATACTTGAATGTGAAATCAAACAGAAGTATAGGACAGTGGCTGAGTACACTAACATTTACTTTTACTGAAGGTTCCAGTGGATCATTTTTCACTATTTTCCTACAGATCTCAAGCATATGTGGACCATATGGATGGATCGTATTCGCTTTCTGCGTTGCCCTATAGCCAGATGTCTGAACTGCTGAACAGAGCCGAGGAGCGGGTGTTGGTCAGGCCACATGAGCCACCACCGCCACCTCCAATGCACGTAGCGGGAGATGTGAAGCCCGTGCCTCCTTGCGTTAGGTACGAAGTGGTCGAGCCACGTGCAGATTTATTGGGAAGATTTTGTTTTCCACTACTCCACTAATAGGCATTAGTGTTACTTCCATGCAGCCCAGGCAGTACACACATTCTAGGAGCTGTGTCAGTCCACAACCACGATGTGTCTGCAGCGGCGGGGCCATGCAGGAACTAGAGAGAAAGGCCAATAGGGTGCCATATGGACTCAGGCTTCACCTTGCCATTAATATTGTGACTGTGTTGCCTTCTGAGTTAAATCACAAGGCAAATACAGAAAATGTTTCTGTGAAAGATGCTGGAATCTCTGGAATTAGCTTTGGAATTTTGGAAATTTGGAAATCTGAAATTTGCACAACTGAGCTGTGTTTCAGCCTAGATGAAAGGAGCAATGTATGGCAAGAAGACAGCTGTCAAAACTGTATATTCATCACAGTTGCTATACTGCAAGTGCTTTTTAATTTTTCTTCCCCCAAATGTTTTTATTTTCTATTTCTTTGTGCCTTTCCATAACTGGATACATACTTAGAGTATTTTCTAGAGTGAGGCTCTGGTTGTCACTCCTCTTGTTTAATACCCCAAATATTACTTCATGGTCAGGTATATACAACTTGGAATAGAGGACAGTTAATTTGGACAGGGTTGCTACGTCAGCTGCATGTTAAGTCTCTTGAAGAGAATGTCTTTTTACTTTTTGGGAGACTGTACGCTGAAATATGTGATTCTTTAGATTTATTTTCCACAACAGCTGAAAAAAAAAATCCTCTAGTAGTCTTTCAGGAAGATAATTTTACTGTTCCCTTTTGTTTTCATCAATTCATTACTGCATTCACCTATTTGCCGCACTATAATGATTATCTAGTATATAAATAAACCTCTTTGTATGTAGAACTGATGACCTTTGATATAGTTTCACTCATCTTGTCATCAAACCTGAAATATGTATTTCAAACGCAACTCATCCTCATTGCTTGTACTGTTTTGTTTTGTCTGATTTTGTTTTTAAAGTTCTGTGAAGCAAAGCAGTTAAGCCATCTCTAGATACCTTACTTCAAGAAAATAATTTGGATTTATTTGGGGACGGGAGGAGGGGAGAATTATGCTAGTGTAGGAAACCTTTGATAAAGATGCAGGTTTGTATAAGAGCGTAAACCTGGTTAATATCTGCATCTGAGCAAAGAGCTGTTGGAAGACTGATGCATACTCCATATTAGATTTCCTTATATATGAGGTATGAATACCTTGAGATCATGTTAGTACATAATGCTCTTTAATGCCCAGCTTTCAGTATCCTTAAGTTGCAGAAATGAGTCTATTACTATTTTTTCCACTCTCCAGCTCTAATAACTTTGTCCTGTTATTGGATGTTTCAGTTCTACTACTGGCTTGGTAGAAAATCGTCCTCAGTCACCAGCAACAGGCAGAACACCAGTGTTTGTGAGCCCCACTCCTCCTCCTCCACCACCACCACCTCTTCCGTCCGCTTTGTCGACCTCCTCATTAAGAGCTGCAATGACTTCTACTCCTCCACCCCCAGTCCCACCTCCCCCACCCCCTCCAACAGCTGCTCTGCAGGCCCCGGCTGTGCCGCCGCCACCAGCTCCTCTCCAGATAGCTCCTGGAGTCCTACATCCAGCTCCACCTCCAATTGCCCCTCCTTTAGCACAACCCTCGCCTCCTGTCACTAGGGCTGCCCAAGTGTGCGAAGCCGTACCAGTTCACCCAGTTCCTCCACAAGCTGAAGTACAGGGACTTCCTCCACCACCCCCACCTCCTCCCCTGCCTCCTCCTGGCATTCGACCCTCCTCTCCCGTCACGGTTGCAGCCCTTTCTCACCCTCCTGTTCTGCACCCTCCTCCCACAACCATTGTCCCTGGTCCTCATGCCCCGCTAATGCCTCCGTCTCCACCATCCCAAGTGATTCCTGCCCCTGAGCCCAAACGCCATCCTTCAACTCTTCCTGTAATCAGCGATGCCAGAAGCGTTCTGCTGGAAGCAATACGGAAAGGTAATGCTTGGCCCTTGGTGGGCAACAAGAACAGTCTCAGAAACTTCCTAAATACACATGAGCTTTCAGGGATGGAATGTCTCACGTCCAAGAAGTTACTTTAGAGGAATGCATCCTAAGTCCCTTTCTGCTTTCTACTCTCTACAGCACATGCACTGCCAAGCAGACAGATTATTTTTCTTTTTTCAGTTTGTAATTACACTTATCAGATGTTTAGTTTGGATGGCAAAACTAGTTCTCTGTGGAAGTTAGCTTTTTAAATTGTGATTATTAAAAAGCAACATTTGTTTATAGATAATCTGTGGAGATTATCTCTTTGTTTCTGTTTACCTGAAAATGCAGCTATTTCTGATAACCTACAGGTTGCATAGAAGACAAAAACATTGTTTTTCACAGACCATTAGATAAAAGCAGGACAGATCATTTGTCACTGGAATTTTGGTCATATATCAATGTATTACAACAACACATAAATGCCATTCAGAAATCATTGCTTAAGACTTAAAGCTATCTAGTCTTGATGTGTCTCAACGCAGCAGTGGAGCAGTCTTTGCACTGCAAGGTGCCCCGCTGGCAGAGGTGCAGGGAAATGCTTTCTTGATGACCTGGTCAGGAGCTGTAGGTACAAGCTGTACCTTTCAGCTTACGTGCCTAGAGCCAGAAAAATCCCCACTGCACTGTGAGTGCTGCTCTTTGGCTGTGTGGTGTCTTCAAAGAGTTAATATTTCTCAAATGTTTCAAGTACTGTATGCTTCTGGTTTTTCCCTGCACCTACAACACAGTACAGAATCTGTCTGGTACTGTAATAGCAACTGATAATCTATAATACTAATTCAAAATATTTTTAAAGTGTCTATATGCCCATGAATTGGTAACATCATTTAATCTAAAGAATTATCTACAACAGTGGTGCGTGTACATTAGTAGAGAATATCTGAAAAAAAAACCCAAACTAATAAAGGAGAGCCTGTTGGTATAATTGAGATGATTCCTGAAAATTAATCTTGCACAAGCAGAAAAGGCTCAAGTTACCACACCTTAAATTCCACCTGAAGTCCTGTGCTTTTGCTGCCTGTCAGTTGACAACATGCGAGTGTACATGACGTAGGTCATATTGAGACTGTTAGTCTGTAGTGTCATGAGTATAAAACCAAAATAAATATCCTCTGTCATGTTTTTAACTGAGTTGCTGGATTTAATTTTCTCATACTGTTGTTATGTGTTATTTCTCCTTTGCGTTTGATCTTCAAGTAATACTTTATCCCCAAACGGATCATTCCATGATCAAAACTGGGTTATAAGAAGTCCTGTCTTGTTAGGATAGTCAAATAGCTATAACTTTTAATTGAAATCATGAAGAGTAGTGTAGAAAGTATCTGGAAATGCAAAAAATGTCTTAATCACTTAGTTGTACTAAAAACGTGTGTGTGTTTTTATTGGGAAAGCAGAAGCAGGGTAATGTAGTAGAAGGGCTGATGAGGTAGTCTGCCCTTTCTGTTCCGACATGCCTCCCGTTAAAAACTTGACAGAGAGCCTCTGTCTGAGGAAGGGAATGTCCTCAGCCTGCAGTTTTGTTCGCAAAGTGTTTTGTGGATCGTGAGCTGAATGCTTTGCATGCTGATAAAGGAGGAGAGTGACATGTCTGTGCTGTGATGTTCTCCAGGTATACAGCTGCGCAAAGTTGAGGAGCAGCGTGAGCAAGAGGCCAAGCACGAGCGCATCGAGAACGACGTTGCCACCATCCTGTCTCGCCGCATCGCCGTGGAGTACAGCGACTCGGAAGACGATTCCGAATTCGATGAAGTGGATTGGTTAGAGTGAAATGCCTACGTTGCTGTACACTGCAAAATCGAATGCTAATGTCTGTTGTGGTGCTTGTTCTTTGGAAGTTCGATGGTCATTTCTAGTGGGTTTTGTATTCTTTTCTTTACATAATTAATCCCATGTTTTTCTACTTTTCAGTTTACAAAAAGCTCCTAGTGCATCTTCGAAACTAAATGTTTTACAGCGGCTTTTCTTACACGTCTTTTTTGAAAGAACATACTTTGTTCTGATAGACCACTAAGTATTAAGCATGGGCAGCTGTTGGTAGAGTAGCAGTTTCAAATTTTTGGCATATCCTAACTGTGCACTTTGTGAATTTTAAGTTAATGAAGGCAACTGAGATTGACATTCCAAGGGCAGCTGTATGTACTAATGAGCCTTATTCCATTTTTGATAGTGTTTTAAAACATTAAACCTAGCTATCCAAGGTATCACTGCCTCAATTACATCTGTACACTGAAAGTACGTATAGTTAGCAGCACTGAACACACTGTAAGGAAAATGGATCTTTGGGGGGGCTATTATTGTTTTATTGTTGTTTTTAAATAATTATGGCCTTATTTGAATGTTTAGAGATTCCCCTTCCCTTCTTCCCTCCCAGGTACATATTGTGTGGTACTATTTTTGCCTGCATAATGAAAGTTTAAAGTTTTTTTTTCCTTGTGAAATCTTTTGACTTAAACATGCTGTGTAACTTATGTAACTGTTAAAATAACAGTTTGATTTAATAAATGGTTCATTTTAAATGTTCCTGGTTGTTGCTTTTTCATGAAGCCTGCTTTTCACAGTTATATCTGAGGGATCCTTGAATTTCAAAGATTTAATCTGTGGTATACAAAATTACAATAAATATTCTGCACTTGATATAAGGAGCCATATTAAACAAGAAAACATGTCTCATCAAATGGTACTTGCATGCATATCTAAAAAAAAAAAAAGCTGAGATCTTACTGTGATCCATTAGTTAAAAAAAAATAAAAATAAAAAACTGGGAGCTTGTGGCTTATGTGCTTTAGGGTTGTTTTTTCTTACAATGATGGCAGGTTCTTTTTTTTTTATCTTGAGGAGACATGCAGCAGTCAGAATTGTGGTTAATGAAAGATAACAAGAGAACATGAGTGATACTGCAGAGGTATTTTTTAAGTGCCATCTAGCAGCATACTGGGTGTTGCACAGAGCTTTTGTGTTTCCCTTCTCTGGAATAACTCCTTCAAGTCTGAGCACACATTCAAAAGCGTGAAGGGGAGCATGAGAGAGTGCAAGAGTGCTCTTGTCTTGCAGTCTCATTCCTGGAAGATGTAATTGTGTCATAGAGGAAAACAAGTGAGAATGGGATTTCTGAACATAGAACACGAATTGTTCTACAGGCTACAGAACCGTTTTACAGGGGCATGTGGTTATTAACTTACTCTTGGGACAGGGCAAAACTCTTGAGGTGCAGACTGGAGGAGCCCTTCCAACTTCACTGTCACCATCTCAGCCTCCACTACAATTTTGTACATGGCCTACTATATTCAAGACTTTTTCCACTGCAGCAGTAATGCCTTTGTGTTTGTGGGAGGAAAATCATTGTCACAGTTTGTGAACCTGCAAGTGAATGTCTTTCTTAATAGCTCATCATGATGTTAAAGAAAACATGCTGGAAGCGCTGCCGCATGAATATTTGGTGGTGTTTAATCTAGGTGTTTCCTTGGATCTTGGTAATCCTAAATTGCCAAGTTTGGCCCGATAACTAGCTTGAGAGATCTCATTTACACAGCTGTAAAGACTAGGATCTGCAAGCCCACGTGCAGTATATGCACCTGCAGCTACCCTTTAAGCAGGGAGCCAGACCTACGCTTCAGGCAGCTGAAAGAAGAGCTTATGCCTAAATTCTGTAGTGAAGGTAGTTCTGCCATTCACAAGATCACACTATTCAACTGGTGTTTATACCTGTTCCTTGCTGAAGTCTCTAAACTCCTGATTTTCCTTGGTGAATGTTATAGACAGCAGCCTGTGTTTTCATTTAAAAGCGAGCTGCAGCATGCTTGTGCCTAGGCTGTAACTGTTCAAAGTAGAGGATCTCCTCATCGCACCATTGCACCTGCACTGTAAGTACACTCTGAGCACGGCCAGGCACTCTGAACTGGATAGAATTTGCCTAAAGCAAGCAGATAACTTAGGGGGGAAAAAAAGAATAGAAAGAGAAGAAGGAAACAAAACTGTGCTTATGTGACTGTAGCTATCATATACTGGACTTGAGGACATAAAAAAAAAAAAAGTCCTTATTAACAAATGGTTGTCATTGACCTGCTTTGCTGTCTCGGTGATTAATAATATCCCTTCCAAACTGGTACCCAGGGCAGACAAAGCACTCATTTAATATGACACAGTCACACAAAGTAATGAACCTTGGCTGAGAAAAGTCACGAGTTAAATTCAGTTAACATTTCAAAGGCAGGATTCTTGGCCTTCTGCCACTGCTACAGCTTTCTGCCATAGCAACTAGTCTCCTGATAGCAATAGTGTGATTCACTAGTAACGAGAGGTGATTGTTGAATTTGAATATTTGCATTTATAGATCTACTCCAGGCAATGCATTTGCAATCTCAGTGATTTGTGTCCCCCTTACTGTGGTCTCCCAACATCCCTTTTCATTTGGTGGAACGCTGTGCAGAGAGTTGCTGGGCTATTCATGCCTGTGATTAGATGTATAATAGATTATTGATTGCTTTGTCTTGTAAGGTACTAAATCAAGTCTTCTGTATTGAACTGTTTACAGAGTCTGTTGTTTACTTCTGTTTACTGCATTTGCAGGAGCTGGTTAAGGCTCAAAGTCTGCCATGAAAATAATGTGTCAGTAATATTCAATATAAGTAAAGAGAAATTTTTATTCAACTTCACACCTTCCTTGAACTGTAATCTGGGACAGTTAAAAATTATCTACCTCTCCTAATGCAAAATGAGAGAACAAAAAACCAAAATAAAGTGTAAAGAAAGAAACAAGAGTCACTCAGATCTGGAACAGAAAACTAGGGAGATGCAAAATGCGTCACTTGGAGTTTTAATCAAAAGATAGAGTAGCAACAATGACACAGCCATCACGGACAGACCAAAAAAAATGAGTAAATATAAGAGAACAAGTACTGAAGAAAAATTACAAAGAGACGTAATTCTGATTCTTCTTCTAGTCGTGTGTTGTGAACAACAACCATTAAATACTAGATATCCCTTTAAACTGGGATTTAAAAAGTAGGAGGCATTTTAAAAAAAACCCTAAACTTTAGGCAATAAAATCTTCCTTCCCTGCATGTGGCACAGGGGTGCACTCCTCAGCATTCAAGTGGATGCTGACACACCATCACCTGATGAATGCACAGATGAATGCAGAGATTGTTTAGAAAGGTTCTGTGGGACCTGAGCATGCCAACAGGTACTGATGGCCCCAAATTTGTTGATGGCCATTTTCCATGATGCTGAGACTTTCTCAGCTTGGATTCAGCTGCCACCCCTGAAGCCCGTCCCCACTTGCTTTACCTGAGCAAACGTAAGCCCTCGGCTTGCTCTGAGGATGCAGACAGAAACACAGACTCTAGCAGACAGCCCCATGTCAGCCTCCCTAGCCAATGGATCACCATGGGGACCACGGGGTCACCACCAGCTTTGGAGCATGGTGCAGGAACCACTGCCCAACTGACAGGTACAGCTCTCTGCGAAGCTGGTGGCTTAAAGCAGCATGCCAGTAGCACAAGATTATGTCAGCAGCCAGAGCCCTGAAACCCAGCATTTGCACAAATCAGAGCAGTGCCAAGAGGAGACACGGAGGCAAAGCCTCAGCAGCAAGAGCTGCATCAGCAGAAGACCTGATAGAAATTCTACTCGAGCTCCACCAAGTGTCTGCTCTGTCTCCTCAGCTACTGGCTAGAAAGGGTTTCACTGGTTCTGTTTTGCAGGTGGCAACGGTAAACACTAGGAGAGGTCTCACAGCCAGAGACCGGGGCAGCAATACTGGTCTCCCTTCTTAGGGACACTAAGCTGCTTTTTGCTTTTCCTTTCCACTCCTGACTACTTTCCCCACTTGCAAGATTCTTGGGGGTGGTAGCCTGCCCATGGGAGACATTTCATACACCTTTTGTGGATGCAGCTGGGACAGACCTTACTGGTTCCCAAACTACTTGGGGACATCACCAGTACTTGGTGTACTTGGCTGACCTAGGACAGCACTCTGTCACCTGATCTAGCCGTCACGAGCTGAGGTACCTGTTTAAGTGCTTAAAAAACAGGTTCCTGGCAACTCGGGAACCTGTTTTTTTTGACAGCACGCGTGCAGGGAGCGCTCCTGCGAGTGACTTGGCGGACAGCTCTGAGAGCTTAATGAACGTCTGGCAGCACACCATCAGGCAACCGCGGAGGAGCAGG
>NW_008596870.1:0-7368 GCF_000691845.1 Merops nubicus | reverse complement strand
CCCCCCCCCCCCCCCCCCCCGCCACTCGAAGAGCAGGGAGCAGAGCCTGCGGAGCTGGAGCTCCACATCCCCGCCCCGTTCCTGTTGAAGCGACGGACCCGGTGCTGCGCAGCCCGCGCTTTTCCCTTGAGCCCTGCCACGCTGCGAGCAGATGCCTGCCCACCCCCCCACTTCCCACCCCTACCCCCCCAGCCTCTCTGCCTGGAGAACGAGTACTGCCACATTAGTCATCGCTTGCGCTCCCTGCCTGCCAGCATCCCCTGACAGCAGCATCAGTAACAGCCTCTAAAGAAAATTGCATCCATCCCATTTCTTCAAATTTCTTATTTTTAGTCTATTTGCAGGCTATGGGCAGTTGCTCCAACTACCTTCTTTTTGGCAGCTGGAAACATCTGGGTGTAGGTCAGAGCACGTATCAAGCATCTCTCACCAAAAAGGATTGAATATTCCTGACGTTTCTTCTTCTGTTAATTCAGTAGCTTCATTTTCAGACACAAGATAGGTGAGGGCCCCCTACAGACAGGTTACTTCCTTTTTATGTCCCTCTTTTTAAATGTCAAGGTGTTTGTTGCAAAACCTGGAACATTTTCACACAGCTTCATTCACTTCAGGAAAAGCCTCAAAAATTATCTCTCTTCAGTGTGATTTTATACTGTGTTTTAGCCACTTCCACTCCTCTGGGAGGCATTTTCTTCACCACAGTTTAGAGATCTCAGATCAGGACTCCTTTGGGCCCCCGAATTGGTACCATGGAGCAGGCATGCAAAAAAACAAACAAACAAACAAACGAACCATCACCAGCAGGACACATGGCCATCCTTGAGGGCCATCAAGCAGCCTGGTCTGGGGACTGCACCCTTCACCACCACCACCACTGTGCCCTGGGGAAGGACGTGTCTTCTGGGCTTTAAAAGCACAAAGCATTTAGCTATGCTCCCAAATGTGACGGGTGTTTGCTACCCAGCGGGATTCCTGGCAATAATTCAATGGTGATTAATCAGAAGAAAACATTAGGATAACTTCTTTGCTTCTGCATACTTTGTCCTCTGTGTCCTAGTGCCTGCTGGGAGGAGTTTTGGTGCCAATGATTCATCTTCAAATGAATCAGAGGTAGAAAGAAGGAACTCAGGCCTTGTCTCAGCAGAGAGAGCCCTGCTCTGGGAGCAACAGAATATATCTGGGCTTTCCAGGTGGCTTCTGCAGGTCACTCTGTATAGATCTCTCTGATGGAGATCTCTAAGGTCATGTGGAAAAGTTACCACCATAAATGACAGGGATTTTCAGGCTAGGCTTGGATGCCTCTTTGGCTTTTGAAATCGTCTATTGACTTGCCACCTCTGCAGCTTGCAAAATCCTGGAATGTGAGGGGATGCACAAGTACAGCCAGCCCAGTTCCCACAGCCACAGCAAGGCTGACTTCATGCTCCCTGCAACCAGGAGGGGTTTTGGGGAGCATCAGGCCAAAGTTCTGCCCCAGCAGTGGCCACAGTACTCTCTGCCACAACACCTGAGAAGGTCCCACAGGAGCAAACCAAAGGGCTCGTAGACCTGCCGCTGCATGGGGCTATCACCCTGTGTTCAGGATAAACAAAAATCCTGCTGGAGCACCCTGCCATCACCCACATCAGCTCCCAGTGCTGGCACAGTCAGTGACACCTGTAAGAAGTGGGTTTACAGAAGTCTGCTGGCAAAATATCATCCCTTCCCAGCACACACAGGAGCAGTTACTTTTGCAGGCTTTTTACTCCATTTTTAATAGTCCTTGTATTCCCCATAAATTTCATTAGCTGGATTTATATGGTCACTAAACTGCTTGATATAGTATTATATTCACAGCGGGGAATTATTTGCCACTCTGTTGAAAATGAGCATTTCCTAGTTTTGTCAGTGCAGAGAATGACTTTATCAGGGAAATTATAACCAGCTGAACTGAGGGAGGGTTTGATTCATAGTAATTACTGATTATATACAGATTACTTTATGGCTTTAATTCTTTGGTCTCCCAGTGTTTGCTTGCTAAACCTCTAAATAAAAAAGAAGGGGGGAGGGGGAGTGAGCGTATCGTCTTGTTTGTGAGGTAAATTAGAGAACCTAATTTGTTGATGACATGAAAGGAAGCAGAGCTCTGCACAGACCAGGAGAGCAGCAGGAAGGAGCCAGCAGTGAGCCATGCTTGCATCCACTGCTGGCGGGCCCCCAGCCACTTCTGTGCTGTCCTTGAACATCCAGGGCAAGCCTGCAGCCCTCACCTGTGATGGTGTCTGGTTTTTCTGGGGCCATGGCAGGGGCTGGCTCTTGCAAAACACCCACAAACACAGGCAAGGGCATCTGAAGGTAGCTTCCTGCTTCTCCTGCCCACAGCCCCCCAGGTCTGTCTTTTTCCTTCTTTCACCCCCCATTCATAAGGTGGAGGTAAATGATCAACTCATTTGTTCTCAAATTGCCCCTAAAAACACTTCTTTCAATTAAGTGCAAAAAAAAAAAAAAAAAAAAAAAAAGGCCCTTCTGAAACTTTATTTTTAACTAGCTTTAAAACATCAGAAGCTGGTTAGAAAACTACAGGCTGCCTTTGACACGAAGCTATCCAAAAATAGAGGGGTGCATTGCCACTGTTTCTCAGCCACTCCAGCCTTTCAAAAACATCTCTTCTCCTCTTATTCCTACAGCAAACCTTCAGCAGACTCACAATCCCCAGAGACTAAACAGGTCTTTTCATCATATATATTATTCTTAGCATTGCTGGAGCAAAATTTCATCTCTCTGCCTGGCTAGGGAGCATAGCTGTCCCCATCGTGCCCCAGGCAGCCTGCTGACTGCTCACTGCGTTTATTCTTAAAATACATATCTACACCCTCTCAAATGAAAAGTGGGTTGCTGGGGTTTGCTTACAAAAATGTCACCTCCTGTTGGAGCAGGCTGAGAAGTTCAGCTGGCAGCTGAGGTCTCCACAGTGCCTCGGTGGTCTGCAGCCACTCCTGTGTAAGCACTGTCCACATCGCTGCATACTACAGGGCCAGACCCAGGCTCTGAGATGGAAGTTTGGCACCACCAGCACTCTCATGGGAGCCTCCAGGAAAGGATCCTGTCCCCTAGTTGGTACCAGCCATGATGACTCCCCTAGCCCAACCATGACACCATTCCTTCAGCCCATGTTATTGCCCTCACTAGCAGTGATCCCCCTCCCCAATGCAAAATGTTCTCGGCTCTTCCCAAGTGACCCAGAAGATCAAATACTCTGACTCTGTGCTCCACTTACTGAAATGGGCAGCCCCATGCATGGGACAGTGTCTTCAGAAGTGGTCCCCGTTCCTGCCATAGTGCCAACAGGGACAGTTTAGCCTTTCTGTTTTTACAGGGAGAGCTGAAGGCAAGTGGATGGACCCACCAGCAGACTTCTCACCTGCCTGAGCAGGATGGTTGCTGTTTGGATTTCTGAACTTTTCCTTCTCCCTTTGCGGGTCATAAGCCTTTAGAAGAATAATATATGCCCCTTTTATGCTGATTAGTAAGAGTTATTCATCCCCACATTTACCACCTTATTTCTCTTCAGTGTAAGAATAATAATTAAACCACAATCATAATGAAATAAATAAAAGAAAGCTGTTTCCCTTTTGGCTGTTTGCTACAGAAAAGCTGCTTCTTGTCTGACTGCCCCTGTTATTTCACTCACACCCACCATCAGAGAACATTTGATCCACCACCACAAATTAGCATAATGCAGAATATATGTGATTTCTGTGCCTGGAGACGGCGTGGATGGTTTTGCTTTATCACTTAGCTCCCTGCCCCAGGGATTAACCACAAACCACTTCAGGCCATACTGGCTCTGGGTGGTGGTGAACCCCAAACCCCCAGGCACTCCCCCAGTTCTTGCCAGGAGGCAGCCCCACTGCAGAGCAGGACTCCTCTGCTGAGCTGGGGATGTGCATCAGGAGGTGGCAGCATTTCCCTGCCTTGCAGAGTGCTCTTTTCAAGAGAAAAGAAGCACTTTTTATTACTTTTGCTTTCAAGGCCCATGTTTGGCATCTCATACTTACCACTTAAACCTATTTTTAGCCCTTTTCCTTTCCTTTCCTTCCACTTAAACCTATTTTTAGCCCTTTCCTTTCCTTTCCTTTCCTTTCCTTTCCTTTCCTTTCCTTTCCTTTCCTTTCCTTTCCTTTCCTTTCCTTTCCTTTCCTTTCCTTTCCTTTCCTTTCCTTTCCTCAGGAAAGAGTTAAAAGAGGTAGTAAAAAGGCAGCAAACTGCCTGCAGCAGTTAGAGCAGCATCCCAGGGTCTCACCCCAACATTGCTGGTTGCACCAGTGAGGGTGGGCATGAAAGGAGAGGGCTTCTGGGTCATCCATGGGCTGCTTGCTGCAGGACCAGGGCCTCTGCCTGCTCAAGGGGCTGGGGCCTGGATGCTCCCAGCATTTGGCTGTGGTGGGGCTACCCACACCTTCCTGTTTGCCTGGGGATGAGAGAACAAACCCCACAGGAGTCCTGCAAGAGCCCCCAAAGCAAGTGAGAAATTTCTTTCCTCTGCTCACCTTGGAAAGGGAAGGCAGCGCTGCCTCCGCTCTGTGAGCAGTCCATCTCCACACCACGAATGGCACAAAGCTCAGGGGACCCCTGAGATGGGACCCACAGGGGGTTCAGCACAACAGCCAGACCCTCATCTACTCTCCGTGCCTCCCTGGGCCCACTGAAATGCAGACAAAGGCAGAAGTCACAGCCCCACGGGTGTCACAACCCCACAGTCCCAGGCACGGGTCTGGCAGTGGGCACCACCACTCAGTGCATCTCCAGATAGACTGACCCTTGAGCAAAAGCATCCAAGGTTGCTCCTGTCTCTTGAAGGCCCAAGCACAGAGCTCTGTTTGTAACTCCTGGTGATTTCATGCATAGCAACTGGCATGGCTAAACACCTTCTCCCTGATGTGGGACCAAATACCCTAATGGAAAAAGTGCTCTAATATCAGCATCTGCACAGGCTTGGTGGTGTCCTGCAGCTGCATCCCACACGTGTTTGCTGCAATGAGACTAATTGTTAGACAACGCCAAGGCAAGGTGAACCCTTCTGGCTCTTAGACAGTACATGGCAGTACTGGTCCCTGGGGCTCAGAAAGTCCTAGTATTTTTCCAACAAGTTTCCCTGTGCCTTCCCCACCCTTTGTGGCCCTTGAGTGCAGTCTGGGGTCTCACCACTGGCCACAGGCCATGGCTGCTGTGCTGAAACACTGTGGTCCCAGTGACGGATGCTTTAACATCAGTCCTTTTGTTTGCACAAAGATGACAGAGTGGCTCATACTACTAGTGGAGATAAGATCTGGTGGTGGTTGCCCATGGATTTTCATCTCCATATGTACCAAAAAAATAAAGCAGATGCTGGGTGCAGTGCCACCAACACAGGAGTTGTTTTATGGTCTGCTGGATCATTACCATCATGTAAGTGTTTGTACTGGGGACAGAAACTGGGTCCTGGCCCCCACTGCAATGGGCACAACACAGCCATGTAAAAAAAAATAGTCCTGCCTGGAGATGGCCAAAGCTGAGCTCCTAGGTCCCGGTTTAAGCATGTAGACAGAGGAGCTGATGATTTGACAAGCTGAATGTCAACACCTCCCAGAGATTTTGGAGAAGCAGCTTGGGAAATGGCTTTTACTCTTCTGTGGAAATGCTGGAAAGCATTGTTTGGTGGAAAATATTTGCAGTACTGAAGAAAACCAAAGTCTACAAATGAATTTTTGAATATCCATTTTGTCTATAGGCATGAGACATTGCAAGAAAATGTATCTTTTTAATGAAATCTTTGAGGACAGGTGGGCTGCCACAGGGGCACTTCTTGAAATAAACCAATGAGCATTCTCCAGGCAAGCACACCAAGAAATCCCCATTTTTTTTTCTCATTGGTGCCCTACCTGTCTCCTAACATGTGCCCAGGGCTGGGGAGGAGCAGCTCCCACGAAGTGGCTCTTTCCAGCTCTGTGAAGGAGGAGGAGCTGCAGGGACGACATCGAGACCTCTCTGCGTCTCAGATTTGCAGGACAAGCCCTAACCTCTGTCTGTGCAGAGCTGCTTCTCTGTGGTGACCGGCTCACAGAGGCATTTGGCCGTGTGGAGACATCAGAACAGGTGATTTCACAGAAGGAAAGCAGGGAGTATGTATAAATTTGGAGCCTGCTGCCCCCCACAAGGCCACTCATGTGTGAGCATGGGGTGGTGGTGTCACTCCCTGGTTTGTGCCCATCCTGCGCCTTTCAGAGAACATGGGCAAGCAGTGGCAGGGCTGAGCTGTGGCTGGAGGCAGCATGGCTTCAGCCCAGAGGCCAGCCTGCTCAGACACCCTTCTGAGTCCCATTAAGACAATTCCTGCTCCCCATCTCGTAAACCTCTGCATGCACACCGCGGCAGCCTCTGCCTTTATTGGCAACCGGATATTGAGGTATCAGTGCCCGGGATTTCAGCAGCTTGTTTAAGAGCAGATTTTCCTTTTACGGGCTGCAATAAATCAGGCCGATGATGTTGCCTAAATTACTGGTTTTCTTTTGGCAAGTTGTCTGCAGATTAAATCTCTACTATCGCTGATAACCACATGTATTCCTGTGTCACCTTTCTAACATGAACATTTTGAATAGCATGGAAAGAAAACCCTTTGCTTTTTTTTTTTTCAGTGTCCTGTCCCCTTCTCCTCAAGGCAAAGCCTAGATGAAGAGCCAGCTATAAAACAATATGAAAACTTTGATTGCAATCACATGGTTATGCTAAACTTGACGTTCACAGAAAAGTAAATGCTCTGGGAAAATATCAACAAAGGTAAAAATTTACCTGGCAGCTGATTGCACACGACTGCTAAGAGCTTTGTGATGACCCTTTTAAAGCTGGTTAGAAGTGGCGCTGGGTATGTGCAACAGAGATAGTACAGGCAGAGCACAGTACAGATGTGTGCTGCCAAAAATGAAAGACCAGTGTGTCCATAACCCTAATCCAAACCCAGAACCTCATATGAGGGACTTGGCCAACCTACTCCAACCTACTTGGAGTCCTGTAGCAACCCCAATGCTGTAAATCTTGTATCCAGCTGCAAGCATGTCAGAAATGTCCTTTTTGGGTAACAGCCATGTCTGCACAGGCACTTGCTGCTGCACACTGCCCTGCCTGCCCCAGAAACAAGTGTCTCCGTGACCATCTAACACCATTTCAACTGCTCAAGGAGCCTTGTCCCTTTTCTTCCTTCATTCAGTTCTTGCACCTCTTTGCACAGTGTCCATGGGATGGTGCTGGGACTCACAGGCCATAGGGAGGGTGCACGCAAGTGACACCAGTTGTAGTGAACTTGCTCTGTGACACAGATCTTCTGAGCCATATCATAGAATCATAGAATCATAG
>NW_008596869.1:0-2865 GCF_000691845.1 Merops nubicus | reverse complement strand
GTAATCCAAAATCTTGCTCTTTGTTTGGATTGTATCTGTTTTGTACAGAATCTGCTAATTTGCACTGAAAAGTAAGTTTTATTTTCAGATATTATATTTTGTACTTTCCTTGCTCCTGCAGAATTGTTGACATGGAATGAACACAAAAAAAGAAGTAAGATTAATAGAATTTATCAGAAAACACTGAAACTTTTAGAAAGACTAAGTATGTTTGGAGTTTCTAATGTTGATGTCTTATGTATGTCCTCTCAAATGACATCCTTTTTTTTGTCTAGAATGTTCTAAGATAAATAACTTTATGGGAAATGTAAGGGTCTACAGGAAAATCCATGTTCCATTTTCAAGATGATCTCCAAAACTTTATTCCTTTTTCCCAAATCTTTTTTTTTTTTTTGTGAGACACAAGCCCACTTCTGACATTCTGGGTCTCAGTGATGAGATACAAACATGGGAAATGGAAGATGCAGATCAAAAGGTGTATCTGACTTGTATCTGTGTGTATGTGTCCTGAGAAGATTGAGGATGCTGCTGAGCTTCCTACGACCCAGCAAAGTGCTATCATTATTCTTTTTTGTAAAAGGGCATCCCTGTTTCTAGATATCTCATAAACCTTCTGTACCACCAAAATACTTTTCAAGCTTAATATATTCAATGAGTTTCCTAATTTCATTGTTTTTGTTTCTCCCCATCAAGTTATTCTAAAGAAAATCAAACCTGGGAAATAGCTCTTCCAATCTCCTAAATTTAATGTGTGTCATTCACATAATGTAGATACACAAAACTATGTAGTTGCAGAAAAATTCTGGTGAACAGTTTATAGCCACTAAACTGCAAATGTGTTACTTCTTGGTATTTCTGTGCTTAAATAGGGAAGGCTTTGCCATTGTTTTATTTATTACTAAGTTTAAAATGAGCAAGATTTACAAACTTAACGTAGGAGATATACTGGTCTGGCATAGAAAGAAAACAGTCTCTTTTTATACTTACATTTGATTTAAATACCAAATTTATTTGCACCTCAGAATCTTACATGTAAACAATATTTATGCTAATAAATAAAATCTTGAAATATATTTCAAAATACAGTAATGAAAAGAATTAAAATTTTGTAATCACTGAGCAAGTTGCTTTTAGGGATTTCATTGTAATTGAAATTTTCTTAATGATAATTTGCTTCAAAAATAGTTGATGATATTTATAGTAGTAGCAGAAATTTTGCTACACTCACGCCAGACTTATTTATTGTTGAAAAACAGATTGTCTGGTGATGATAATAAGAAAAGGTACAGGTAAAAGGTTGATGAATTAGCCCGGGCTGTGTTTCAGATCTCATTTAAAGAATGGAGAATTAACTCTCCCAGTCTGTCAAAGTACATAATCAGTGCAAGGAGTAAAGCACTTCCTTTTATGGATGGCTCCTTTAGACTAGGCACGTTCCCATGCCTTCCTATCAGCTGCATTGTAGTGATCTTGGTTAGCACCACACAACAAACTGTGTGCAAGGCTTAAATGTCACATCCTAAAAAGTGGAAGAGACGACTGAAGTGTTGCAAATTGCAGACACAGCAAAGAGACTGATTTATAGACTTGTTCTTTCAGCAGAGAGACATGAATGCTTCATTTGAGTGAGTTCTTTTTCAGATTCTGTGAATTGTGAAGGAGATAGGTAGCTTAAGAGATGAGGCATTGAAGGTTTTAATCTCCAGGTCTCCATTTCAGATTCTGCATGAGTCAGAATGATTGTGAAACCTTGCTACCAAATTGCTGTTTTACCAGCAGTCCAGTTGCCTGTATGCTTACTGTTACTGGCTTCCCTAATAATTAATATGCAGATTAGCACTTTGAGCAATGACAAAAGCCAGTGCAAATATGGAATCTACTTTTTCAACATAATGATACCTTTCTAAGTTGACAGCAGTACAAAACTGGCACTGCAGGAAGCTTGTGCTTCTGCTGTCTTCTGAGCACAAGAATTTATTATCCAGAGTTGTTAGGCTGGAATCTTCTACTGGTTCGTTTGTGATAAATAACGAGTGAAATCTTGACTATGTGAAATCTGGTACATTTCTGTTAAAGTCTTCTATTTTGTTTTCTTCAGTGATTTAAAACCATTTGTCTTGACCCACTGCATTGCTCAAAGGGATACGTGTCCGTGTTCTACTTCTCATAGAGTATGTGAATTCACTTACAGCAAAGCCTCCATAAAAAAACCTTTTCATGATGAGAATGGGCCAACTCTGAATGCTCTGGCTCCCTCTGAAGTGACCATATTTGGTTTTGTGTGTAGAAAAGATTAAAAGAAAGATGTTTCAGAGAGCAAAATGCTTTCTTGCTAAAGATGTCCCTTTAGAAGTTTCCGGCATGGTAATGTGAGGTGTGGAGGCACAGCAAGTCCAGGCTGTGCCAGATGGAACACTTTGCTAATTGGTTAATTCTGCTTTAGTGCCTGGCCACCACTTGGCACTGTGGCACAGAGAATTGTACATAGATCCAGCAGGGTAGCTTCTGCTTTTTATTATCCTGAAATAAGGAAATGGCTTTGATGAAATGAACCTTTTAGTAAGATTTTCTTAAATTTTACCATGTTCTAAGATCTTCATCTTTAACCCTGCATGTGTATCACCTTTTTGAAGTTGAAATTAAAGGTAGGTCTTTGGTTTTTTTTTCAGTGGGATCTAGTAGTCTTAAGATCATAGCTAGTGATTCTGAAAGTGAAAAACTGCATTTCAGTAAGTGTGCAAATAATAGATTTTGCTTATTGCTTGTCATAACTACTGACTAATGGATCTTTGGACAGGACGTGTGCACTCGACTCTACTAATTCAATAAAGCAAGTACTTTTCTGGATAATAGGACAATTTTTTT
>NW_008596868.1:0-16552 GCF_000691845.1 Merops nubicus | reverse complement strand
ATATATATATATATATACACACCTTATTATAGATGGATCATTTTAGGAGTTGAGCTCTGGTCACCATCTTCATGTACATGCCACACCATGTATTGTACTTTTAACTGGAGTAGGTGATTCAGTTAAGTGACCAGTCAGATCATTTATTTATAAAAGCTGTTATCCATACTGTGAAAAAAAGAAATATATGAATAATTAGGGCTTTTTCTAGCTATTCCTTAAATGCTCTCTTTTTGAATGAGGAGTCTGCAGTTAAGGGAATGGTGTAATTTTACACATAGTCCTCAGTTCCTTAATAGTCTGATTCTAAGTTTATTGTTGTCAATGGATCAACATCTTTGACTAATTTAGTCAGACCATAATTGCAGCCAATGTAAAGACTAAGAGAGGGCCCTGACTGCTTATTGCAGGGCTGAGAAAGGGCAGGGTGCAGGCTTGTCCCTCACAATTACATGGTTCCAAGAAAAGCTACTGACAGGCATTACTCCCAGCAAACTCCTACACTGAAGTTTATACATCTAAGGGTTTATTACAGAAGAAATGGCAGCTGAAATTACAATTGATTAGAAAACTGATCCAGTATTTCATATTCCTGTTTGGGTTAGTGTGATACAGAAAAATGACATGAAAAAAAAACCCAACTGACATATCCTGAATAAAATGGATGAACGTAAATTTTTGGGGAGGCATTTTTTTTCAAGGCAGCATCATGAATTCACTGAAAAGTCGCCTCTGTTCAGAGATAGCTAATGGGCATGTTTCAAAATGTTTTTCCTCAAAAGTAAGCAAAAATCAGTGCCCTGCTAGGTGGGCTACTGCCTGCAGCCAGTGAGAGCGAGCACCCCGTTAGTCACGTGTGGAGGAACTCAGTGCTCCCTGGGGGTAGTTGTCAGTGCTATAATTTAATCACCCTGGGATCTGCCGTGGGGAATGATAAGACACGAGGAGAATAGTTAATTCTGTGTAAAATGTCATGGAAAAACTGAACATCAGGCTCCAGATAAAAGTTAAAATTGCACAGAGTAAAAGGAGTCTGTGCTCAGTGTGAATATAATCTCCCAAATTTTTAATCCCTGTGCTTCTGTTTCAGAATTAAATAGCAATGGAATTCATAATATCAATACCAAACTCACAGGCTGTTCCATTTTGGTTTTTAAAGTCCCAAGTATCCTAAAATGTTTTAATGTCTACAGAGGAAAAAAAACCTCCAAAATGTGCATGAATTGTGGCTTCAAGGAACTGTCTTGTAGCTCTGTGCTCCCCAGAGGAGCAGGGGGAGGATGCTGAGCCACACCCATGTCATGGGCATATGCCAACACCTACACTGACCCTGGGCAAGGAAGAGGCTTCAGATCCTTCACACCCAGAGAAATTCATGTTCAGGCAACAGCAGCTGCTTCAGACAAAATTATGGCAACGGGCACTCGGTGTCTCTCTGTCGCAGCACTTCATCTGCAGGTAGGTTATTTTATGCACCAGCTCAGCTACACTGGATGTTTCCTCTCTGCTGTGGGTACATTTCCAGAGGTTTAAAACCCAGTATTGCCAGGAGTTTCCCTGGGGCACTGTGGCATTGCCTGCCCTGCAGCTGCCCTGCTTTCTAACGATGCAATCATACTCTAACCTGGCAGGTGTTGCAGGCGTAAGTGAGCAAGGAGAAATAATAAAAAGGGATCTAAAGAGCTCAGAAATACATGCGGGAAGCAAAATGAGATTGGAGCTGGAGAAGTGCAGGCTAATATATCTGGAGGAAATAATAAATTCAATTCTGGCCAGCTCAATAGCAGAAATGTGAAAGGAATTTAGAGACGACCAACAAAAATGATTAAGAGGCTAGAGAGAGTGGCTTCTGCAGAAAGATGGATGGCATCGAGTGGGCAGTCCTGAAGCCTCTACTGTTAGGGGATCATGGTATTCTAGAACCTATGCCTATTCTCAGCCCGATAAATAATATAACATATTATATTATTTATAAATGAACAGGTAATGAAAGCAACACAAAGGGAAGGAAGGCTGAAAGGTAGGAACTAACCAAACTCAAGTGTAGAAAGCCAAGGGAGATGCAGTATTTCTGATAGAAAAAGTCTGTATCAGCATCAGGACAGTCTTGAAAGAAACCCAGAACATTTTATCTCTAGTTTTCTTCTTCCATAGCTGTTAGGACTGCTGCTGTGCTTATTACCTAGAGGTGACTTTGTTTCTAATTGTGGAGGAGATAAAGGGTTGTAAGTGCTCAGGTGAAAGAATGTGGGGCAAATGTGGTTGAAATTGAAAGATAACATGTTTGAGTACATCTGAGCCTTGCAAGATATTTCATTTTGAAGACTCACTTATAGCTGCTACTTGCAGCGTGATTTTCAGTATCAAGTGCGTATATTTCAAAATGTTATATAATCACAGTGAAATATGTATATATATGTTGTTCTTGACATTCATTGTGTCCATTGTCTTTAAAAGCTTTAGGAATTCAATATAGTTTTCAACAATTTCTTTACTAAGCTCATAGAGATAAGAGTGACAATTGTCATCTTGTGTGTAATGCACTATTTGAATCTGCTAATGATTCCACTGCCCATACACAACGTTTTATATACAGGCAGCTAGATGTAAATCACACATTCCTGGAGGATGATTTTAGGTGACTAGGAAGCTCAACATCTGTTCTGTAGGTGAAGAGAATGGCAGCTAATCTCATCCTGTCAGAAAGGCAGTGTGTTTATTCCCCAGCTCTTTGTTTGCTGCTTGGCTATGGCTCGGTGTGGATGATGCACATGACATCTTTGGAGAAGTGCATGCACACAAGTGTTTGAAACATGGGCATGGCTGGTTTAGAATCTTCTGCCACCAGTTGATCACACCAGCTGTTGGGAAGTGCTCACCAGAAACCATATGTTGCAATCAAGATAAGCAATTACTGTATGTCATACATGTTTTAAACTGAATAGGAAAAAGTTGTGTTTTTTAAGGTAGAACTCAGGAAAAGGTACCACTCACTCTGTCTGTACACCAGCTATTAGAGGCCACTGTTGCTAATCAGGACCAGCAGCACTACTCTGCACTGATACCTGGGTTCTGAGATCTCACTGAGCCAAAGAACAAAAAGTATTGCATACCCTTGGGTTAGAGTTCCATGTCTCTGCAGGAGTAACTTACCCCAGCAGGGCTTGGATGGGGCTGTGTTTGTGTTGTTGTTATTTCCACTTCACAACTGCTGTTTTAATTGTGACTGAGACCTCAGCCATTTGTTAACGATTTGGGTTTGTGGCAGAGGTGTGGCAGTGGATGTGAGTTGTTTTGGAAGAAAACAGTTGGAACAAATTACTTTGATTGCTGTATAGAATTAATCAAGATGCCAATAAAAACAAAAGTCCAGATTCAGCCTGTGTTCCTACAACAGTGGGAGGTAGGACCAGGGTGGCTTTGTGGAAGTTTTCTCCCTGTTATTCTATGAAGTTGGTGAGAGCTGTGTGGTTCTTGCTGTTGCTCCACCAGCCTCTGGTGAAATGAAGCACAGGCTTGCTGAGCAGTTGGTTCCTGCTGTTTGAGAGCTTCTAATATCCTTTACCTTTACATGGGTTTTCTCACTCACTTTCCTGATAGTGCACTTCTGAGAAATAAAATGAAATGCTTTAGTGCAGAAGAAAGAAACTGTACACAAATGAAATGGAACTAAGAAGAAAATCAGTCTCAAGGGTGTGTGCATGTTTTTAGCCAGTCAAAACAAACAGCAGAGACTCTATGAACGAATTGTTTCTGTAAATATTGCTGTATGGCAAATACAGAGTTTTAAGAATCACCACTTGGTTGGATGCCATTGCTAACAATTGCTGGTGAAAGTGGCTATTCTTATCCTCCAGCCATGTGCTCATCTCCCTTGAGCTAAAGGAGAACTTCCTCTAGTTAATAAGCAAAAGCAGGCACAACGCTGAGCTGCTTTTAATCTCTTGTGCATGGCTGTGGGTCTTGAGGGGGATCAATGCAGTACATACAAGCTGCCTTGAGAGAGCTAACTGACCATATAATGTACTTTGGGCTACTAGATTACATTCCAAGGATGTCTAGAAGGTGGGTTTTTTGGTGTTTATGTGCTGAAAGAGATACACAAAATTACCTTAAATGGAATAGTAAATACTGCTGAGACCTTGTGGTCCATGAGGAAGACTGAAACCCCATGTCTTTTTATTTTCAGAAGTGGTGACTATTCCCCCCCTGCAATAACTATTCGTTGCATTTGGTGTATGGTAAGTTTGGGACTTGTTTAATAAAGAGCTCACATAGCTGTGTAATTTTGTATTTTGCGTTCATGTCATTTCTTCTTAATTTTGAGATAATCACCTTAGATATTCAAATGGATTAGGGAGGAAACAATTGCTTTTCATACAGTCAAATCCTTTGAATGGATATTTTATTTTTCTGGGAGGGATTGTTTGGGGGCTGTAATCATTCAACAATGCCTGGATTTGTTGTATTCTGATGAAAAGCAGCTTGCTGTTGCTTTGGGAAGGCTGAGAATGTCAGGGTGCTGGACTCTTCAGAAGACATTGCTATTCCACTGAGAAACAGGAGCTGAGCTATGCTGAAAATCTAACTCCCTGTGTAGATGCTATGAACTCCTAGACATCAGTGCCAAAAAAGTCCCCAAAATGGGTGCATGTTCTAATCACAACACACTGAACCCCAGCCATGATTAAATCATGCACTTTGGAACTGTCAGATGCAGTCCTGGCTACTGCACCTGATGACATTTTATTCTGAGGCTTCAGATAAGCAATTGCAGAACAGTTCAGAATGATAAGTTAAACATGCTTGTATCAGGGATATCTCAAAAGTTTCTTTTTGGTAGTTCCAGAAGAAATTCCTCTCCCACCCTCCTGAAATATGATCATTACAATAACATATATTACAAAAAGAAAGGATCTGTATCAACACCTCTTAACATAAATGAACGGAAATACTGACTTTGATTATTATTATTATTATAAATAATAGTGCTGCTAATAAAATGTTGCTTAAGCTCCATGGCTAGATGGGTTTCCTGTGGAATTGTCTAAACCCTTCCAACGCTAACTGTTTTCAATATTAAGCAAAGTATTTGCAGAACTACTGTACCAGAATAAGGTCACCTTTCCCAGGAAATACAGCTCCGGTTACACTTGTATTGAAAAAAGGCCAAGAAGGCCAGAGCAGAGCACTTATAGACACATTTCCTTGTCATATGTGGAATGCTAAATTATTGCTGACGTCCAGCACTTGTGTGTAGAATTGAATTTGCAATGGGAAGCTCACTGCAGCAGGACCAGAAGGATGCCAGCGAAAGTTCATGAAGGCAGACTCCTACACACTTTTGCCACTCAAAAGCTTTCTGCCCCACATATACAGAGCACTTCATTTGCTCTTGGGTTCTTGTCTCCTTTCCAAAGCCCACAGGCTGCCTCGCCCTTCATCTTCCTGAATTCTTTACCATTTTCTGGCAGCCATCTGCTGTGTCTCAGTCGGAAATGTCTGCTCCTCTGTCTTAGTTTAAAAAAACCCAACGCTTTCTTCCAGTTCTTTTGGAGAGGAGTGTACATCACGGCCTGTTGCTTGCAGGGAGCTGTATCTTTGTCTCAACAGCTGTAACAGGGTGCGCAGGGAGAAAACAGGCAGATGCAAGATCAGCTTGCAGAGTAGAAAGTGGATGAGCCTCCAAACAATCCTGTATTCAAACCCAAATTGATTGCTGAACTTTCAGCTCAATTTTAATTTCCCTTGATGCCATATTTTAAAATAAACATGCAGGCTTTTTTTTTTTCATTAGTATTATCCAGCCTTCTATTACTGCTGTTGCCATGATGTTCCAAGCAGCCACCCAGTGTCTATGTGAGAGGTCTCAATATCTGCAGATTGGTTACAATAACAATCTCTCTGGTCCCTCAGTTTAAACAATTTAAAATGTCATG
The DNA here is from genome assembly GCF_000691845.1 of Merops nubicus. Taxonomy (NCBI): domain Eukaryota; kingdom Metazoa; phylum Chordata; class Aves; order Coraciiformes; family Meropidae; genus Merops; species Merops nubicus. The sequence goes on along the minus strand of NW_008596868.1, from coordinate 10,613 downwards.
TCAGGAATGAAAAAATATTAATCACTGCACAGCTAAAAAGAGTTCCTAGGAAGAAGGCTGAAATTGCAGATTCAGAAGCCTGTTGAATGAGATGGGGATGGTGCTGAGAAGGAGAAAACCTTTGCCTTGAAATCCCACGGGAAGTTAGGATGATGTGAGAACCTGTAGTTTCTGAGTGCAGGTCCATGGAGCTCAGCTTCTCTTTTGTTTTGAAGAGAAACATCATGTAACATGCAGGAGCATACATAAAGAGTAGTATGTGGATGTTTTGGGATGACTTAAACATAAAGCTAAGCAAAATAGTTTCTTTTTATAATGGCATAAGTAGCATTTTGTCTAAGCAGCATTTAGTGATTATAACAGCAAGGACCAACTTTTTTTCTTCCATAATCAGCCCTATTAGAGTGAAGACATGCACATGGTTGACCTTGAAACAAGAATCAATATTTTTTTTTCTTTCTCAGTGTATAAGTCAATTTCTTGCATCATTTAAAGTACTGTTTGATCCATATCTAATGTGGAGCAATACCTAAGAAAGGATTGAATGCAGATGTTTAATGTTAGTTGCATGTTCTTGCACTGTTCTGATGTACCGAACTACCAAACCCTGTAAGAGTGAACAAATATTTATCCAAGTGTAATGCAGATTCATTATGGTGATGTTAGATTATGGTCTGAGGTAATGATTACATGGTCCATTGAGACTTGTGCTCTATTCTTGATTTTTCAGCTGACCTGCTGTATGAATGTAGGCAATTTATACCCTTGCTCCCTGCCAGTGATTTTCTTACCATGCTTATCATGTCTTGTTTATGTAAGTAGTAAGATCTTTACAAAGGAGTGAGTCATTTACAGTATTTAATAGGATTTAGCACAATATGATCTGGTCTTGTTTGAATCTTCTTGGCATTACAGTGATTCAAATAATTACTTACAATCATGGCTCTTAATTCACTGCAATCGCCAATGGCACATTTTCTTTAGGGAATCTGTACATTAATCCTCCCTTACACTGATATTGTCATAATGATATTAAAGTTGTAAGAGGTTGTACTGCAGAATTGAAATCTAGTTATTTGATAGCCTCATACTGCTCAGAGAACTATTTGGTTTAGGCCTTAGTAAAAAGCAGATCTTCCTATGGGGAAATCAGTTTCTGTAGTAACACTGGACACTAGTAGCTCAGGTTGCACTTCAATCCTCCCTTCAGTTTGATGGCAGAATTTTAAAGAACTTGCCAGATATTGCCCACTCTTTAGTTTCCATCAGACTTGCATTTTGTTTTGAAGATTATTTCCCTTTTCCACTCCTGCTTCAATATGCAGTTAGAAACAGGAGAATATCAACTTTGCAGGAACACCATCAGGAAGCAAGACAGGTGTGATACTGGAATAGGGACGTTTCTAAACAAAGTTGGAAAAGAATGAAACAACTCTTACCATTATTAGGAACTGGCTGTAATAATGAAAAATATAAAGATCCTACATACATTTCAGCACTCTGTATGTGTATGAGAAGTCCCATGATTACCATCATACTAAATTAGTAATTTAACTACTGCTAGTTCACATGATAAATATGACAATTCTGTAGAAAATTTCAAGCTTAATTCTAAGAGAGGACACAATTACAGAAGCATAGGATTGTTCTGGTTAAAGGAAGAGACCTTTAGCCTTTCTGGTTAAAGGAAGAAATCTTTAAGTAATGATCAAGTCCAACTGTTAACCCAGCACTGCCAGGTCACCACTAAACCATGTCCCTCAGCACCACATCTCCATGGCTTTTAAATCCCTCTGGGGATGGGGTCTCCACCACTTCCCTGGACAGACTGGTCCAGGTCTTGACAATCTTTTCAGGGAAGAAAATTTTCCTAATAGCCAACCTAAACCTTCTCTGGCACAACTTGAGGCTGTTTCCTCTCATCCTGTCACTTGTTACATGGCAGAAGAGACCAACCCCACCTCGCAACAACCTCCTTTCAGGTAGTCCTAGAGAGCAATTAGGTCTCACCTGAGCCTCCTTTTTTTGCAGGCTAAACAACCCCAGAAAAATATTTGACTCTTATTAAAATATTTGACTGGAGTCACTTTTAGAACCAAAAGAGCTGATGCCTGTTCCTTAGTTTGCACATCTGTATTTGTGTGTACACAACTGCAGTGAAGGCAGGTTTTACAAAGAGAAAGTGCAGAGATTAAAAATTGATTAATTTTAAGAATCCTCCCCAGTATCACGCACATTGGTATGGGCATATTCCACAGAACATGTACTTCTTGCAAAACCTGCCAGGCACAGAATGAAATCCCTTTTATGAGGACAGCTGGAGAGTTATGCAACTTCAGGAGGATTATGCAGATGTGTATATGCTGTGAAGTTGCCTGATGGATTACGAGCCTGTGTAGGTTTGATTTAAAAAGAAAAACAACTTAATTCTCTTCTGTAGTGAATGGAATGTTTCCAGATAGGGCCAGCAGCCTGGAGTCTAGAGAACTGATAGAGTCTGGCTGATGCATAGGCCTGTTATGGTGTCTGATCAGCAGTGAGAGACTGACCATGCTTAGGCAGGAGGTGTGTTATTCTGTGCTCTATTTGATGGAAGTTGTGTTTTCAGTCTCTACAGAACTCGCCCAAATCTCAGTGTAGAGAGTTTATTTGTAATTTAGTTTAAATCCTTTTGTAATATGCTGTCTAATGATGATGGATATGTTACACAGTTTTACTAAATTGTGAAATATTAGAGTGGATGTGTTCTATCAAGAACTGCATCAGTTGTAATTAAGAGGCAGATGTCATTTTACCTAATGTTTCACTGGAAGAGTTTGATCAGATTTGTATTCGGGCACTGCCCTGGCAGAACTGTGTGCAACAGTCTTCAACATTTGTGAACAGCGATGATAGAAGCAAATATACAAAGTGAAAGGCGCAGCTATTTCTGGTGACTGGTGGCTCTGTCCACTCAACCAAAACATGCCTTCCAGCTGGAGAAAGCTGCAGGGAGTCCTGCAGGTCTGCAGTGCTGTTTTCAGAAGTGCTGTGGAGAAATGAACAGGCCTCGCACTTGTGAACACAGTCAGAGCAGAAATTAGAGAATTGTTCCTGCTTTTAATGAATTCACCTTTGACATAGAAAGGATACACGGATCACTTTTGAAGTTTGTGTACAGCGCTGCCTAAAGAAGACAGAACCAAGAAATTATTATAGGTGGAAAAGGTTGTCAGGGAATGCAAAGCATATGCACTTTGATCACTGATACAGCATCCCCTATGTAGTATCACATTGTTACTGTGAGCACAAAAACAGATCAATAAAATACCACACTCCAGTTAGTTAACTATTTTGAAGCTCAAGCAGCCCCCAAACCCTCAAATTACCCCATGATGGCTGAGGAAATAAACTGTAGGCTACCACATTGAATAGACATACTCCATGTTTTTCACCTGCTTCTGTGTTTAGGGTTTCTTTGTTGTCTCACTACAAAATGCACTTTAAATAATTGTCAGAAACTCTGTGTCAGAAGGCTGGGACACTATAAGCACAGCAGGGTGAAATAATTCAAAAACACGTTGCTGGTAGGTGATTCTGATTGTATTAACATCCATCTCAGATGAGGGTCACAGCTCTGAGTTTAGCAAATTTACTCTTGATTTATATGTCTATAAAGGAGAGGAACAATCATAAGATACTCCCTGTGATACTCTGAAATCAATACAAAAACCCAAAGAACAAGGAAGGCTGCTAACAAGCTTTCAGGTCATGGACTGAGCACTGCAATCTACTTGTCAGCCATTGGTTGAAAGTGGAGCAAAAACCAGCTATAAACTTGCTAAACATTAGGTATCTGTTTGAAAGTGATTTTATTACATTTGTGAAATGAAGAAGGTCATTAGAAACACCAGATTTTCCCTTTGTTCCCTTGGGGCACTGAAATGCCTAACGTGTCGTTTGCATTTGTTGCACCGAGCCAGCTTTCTACAGCTTTGAATTTTCAGGTGAAAATTGTTTCTTATTATGCTTTCTGAATGTGTTTCTTTCAATTTCCATTTCTGTGAACTTGCTTCATTATTTCCACTAAACTGGACTTCCTTGAGATGCAAGAAATTTGTGTATAACCCAGTTTTTATTAGCTTACCAGGCAAGCATACAGTGTTGCTACCCAAGTTAGAGTCGATGTTACGGACTAGACCATTAACATGTCATTTGAAGAATAAGCTGAAGAACAGCCAGAAACATTCAGATGTTTTACTGCATGTGTTTCAGTAATAGCCCTGGGCTGACTAGAGATTTTTCCATGCTATTTTCCTTTGATGCCAGTGTGACACAATTTATAGTGCACTCCAGGAATGCCAGCTCACACTCCAGTAAGTTCTGTTCTGGGGTTAAAAAGAAGGGAGGGATGGGATTAAATTCCTGTGCTACAAAGTTGAATAGGAATCATGCTAGTTCTAGTCCTTGTCTTGAGTTCTTCTTGAACTCCATGAACCTTCTGAGCTTGTTTGACTTGAGGCTGCACATATTCCATATTGGACAGGATCCCAGTAATCTGCTGTACTTTTCCTTCTGTGTTGCTTGTATACTTAAATGACAGCTACAGCAATTATATAATTTCTGTGGTTGATGAAAAACCTCTTAAAATATAGGATCCTGGGTAGTAGTAAATTTTCCTTAACCTAATTTGTAAGGACGTCTCTGATCAAGCACGGTGCTAGCACATAAACTCAGTATTTCTGCCACTGCTTAAAGCTTAAACTCTTCTCTGAAGATGCAATTATTTACAGGTTTCTCTCTTTCAGCTTTATGGCTCCCAGAAAGGATGATTAAGGGGAAAAAAAAAAGGATAAGTTGCAAATGCAATGGCATCTCTCTGGTGGTGGTGTGGGCGGTGGGAAGGGAGAAGGGAAATAGCTTGAGACTTCTGTTGTTAAAGGAAATACTTATTCAGATAAATAGTTTGTAAATGTAAAGAATGAATACTATTTGAAAAGTTTGTCTACAAGTAATACAGAAGGATTGCAGGGGTGACTTTTTGAAGGATTATACAACCTGTCAGTATTTGGGGATGGAAATTCTTATTTTGCTACTCGTTTCACTGAACTGGGGTGTTGAACTTTGTACTTAGGCAGGTCACTTTCTTCACTCTCTTACTAACTCAATAGAGCTCAGTCTCCACTGGGCCTTCTAGGCATTGCTTCAATACAAATATACAAATAATGATTCAGAGGCTGGAAAATCTCCCTGCCTGTTTTAAATGGGTATTTCTTTTTTAAGAGAAGGTATAAATTACGAAGATGTCCTATTATCAGAGTTGCGGCTGTGAAACAGGCAACTGCAAAGTAGAATTAGTTTCATTTGAAGAGAGAATTGAATCTAAAGATCTTGCTAAGATTTATTTTTTAAAACTTCCCATGTTTCTTAATGCCTCTGTTTTGGGGAAAATCCTGCTTTTTGTCTGTACTCTATTAGATTTATAAATAAATATTCCAGAGACATTTTCTAGTAGTTGTAAAGAATATTTTTTGCTTTGTTTCTTAATATGTACTCTTTATGTGTCTCCTTGCTCACTGAAACAATGCCTAGACTGAACAACTGATTAATGTTGTCAGCAGTGGGTGAATCAGTGAAAATGAGTGGTGTGGTTTTTCTGGAGGGTGAAGAAATCTGCATGGCTGAAATGCTTCTGAGACGATTTCTTTCTAGCAGAACAATTTAAGTATGCCTGGTTGAAACTGCTCCATCAAAACTGTTTCTCAACAATAAATTAGTATGTTGACTAGAAACATGTTTTTCCTCTAGAAATGTTTCTTCTGGAAGATGTTGTTTCTTCTCTTTTTAAAAAGTCACAGCGCACAAAGCCAAAATATTTCGGCTAAACTTGCTAAATGTTTTCCAGGGAAAATTATGTATGGTTAGATTTGCACTGAGCACAAAAACCCCAAGAAACCCTTAACTGGGGTCTAGTTGCCCTGAACTTCCTTTATAGGTAAAGCTGACAGTGAAGGTTGTGCCCCACAGGGTGGTAGATCTCAGGGCCATCTAACTTTGCTTCTGTCTCTTGGATCTTGCAGAGCTCTGAACTTGGTGACTTGCCCGAATTTATGGCATAAGAAGATGTTAAATAATGTCTGTCTGTAAGGACTGAAGCATGTTGACAGGCAGGATAGTAATGCTTTATTGTCACTGCCTGTGTTTTTGATGTTTCTGAGATTCCAGACCTACAGTTATTTTGGCAGCAGACTGACACGAGGAATATAAAGAAGGGTAGAACAGTGCTGAGAAAGTGTGTGGTTCATTCAGTGACTCTACCTCAAAACAGATCTCTCATAAACTGGAAAGGAACTGGTTAGTAACAAATGAGAGTTCTTCAAGAGGGAAATCAAATGTCCCAGTACTAATTAATTGAAATTAAGATCATTCAAATATTTATATAGTGAAGGCAAGTATTCTGGGAACATGCTGGGGTAAATCACATGGCTGGAATACTAATAGCGAGGCAATAAATCTGCACAGAGAGAATCAAGGTGAAAAGGTGGAGGAGGGATTGTACTATTTATCAGAAGACAATTACACTACCCATTAAATACAGATGGTTAGTGAAGGAAGTGTTAACAATGAAATTTTATGTGTTATGCTGACAGAAAAAATATAAAGGGGAATTAAAATGGAACATTTACTGGGGGCCACAAAGTCAGCTAACATGAGAATTAAATCCCATAGTCTAATAGTGGCAGGCTTCAGAACCACTGTCTCCCTGCTTAAGTTTTGGTCAGTAAGGTTCCTTAAGCCCCTGAAGCTCTGGAACACGTCCTGTGCTAGTCCTATCTTGGCAGAATTACCCAAGCTTCTGAGGATCTGCCTGCCTGGGCAGTCTGAGCGCGGCTGGTAAGGGCTGAGGAGCTGGTTCTCGGAAATCTCAGGACGAGCAGGAAGAGGAGATGCCCCTTTTATATAGTCAGTCAGTAGCTCTCTTGTTGTAGGCAGGATTTTATTAGCTACTAATTAAAAATGTACATTTTTTTTCATAATATTACCTAATTTCTTACTCCAGGAATCAAAGTGACTAGCGTGGGTTTTGCTGCTTTAATTTAGTTTCTTGTCACTTTATTTTTCTTAGAATACTTGTTTGGCACTTCCTTTCTTAAAAAAGGAGTGGAAGTGAAATTCTTAAAAAGAGCTTGGCAATTTGGTAATTTATTAATTGTCACATTGATCTGCTTTATTTTTTGTGGTGGATTCCTTTGTTGCTGCGCTCAGGTAAAGGGGGGAAAAGTCAGGACTGTTCCAGTTCCAGTCACTGCTCTTTAGCACACACTGCTTCAACCTCAGCACTAAATGCATGCATTTTTTTGAGGTATATGATAACTGCCACGTAATGGCAAAAGGGTTCAAACAATACAGAGCCTGGAAATGTTTTAATTTTTCTTATATTTTTATTAATCTTTACAACGTTGCCTAGCCACCAGGTACACATACCAGTGAAGGGTGAAAGCAAAGATAATGATCTGCATAAGAAACATAATGCAGGCAACATACAGTCCTTTTGCAGAAGGGTGTCATATTCCCCATCAGGGGGTCAGAAATGAGAACTCTCCTTTCTGGGAAACCTTTTGCATAAGACCTTGGACTGCTTTGGGTCAGGAGTGCTGTAAGCAGACTCCAAGTTACCTGCTCAGGTAATGACATTGCCCTTTGGAGAAGGCACTGCTGCAGCCCAGCATCTCCTCTCACAGCCCCACCAACACAGGGAAAAGAATGACTTTGCTTTGAAAACACCAAGAGATCTTAGAAATCTCAGATACAACATTTCTCGGCACAATGTGCAGCTCTTTGTGTTCTGAACACTTTCATAGCAGTAGCTGGTGATTTAAGCTTAGGATCTTTTCATTTGACTAAGCAAAATTAAATGTTGAGAGAACATCTCCACAGGGAAGGTCTGACTGCAGCTTGTACAGATGTACCCTGGCTGGAACAGAAACTGATGGCACAAACTTGGTGCAGACAAGAAGGTCTGTAAATCCAAGTAAATACCCAGGCAGCCTGTGCTGAACTCCACATTGGTTCAGTCACAGAGCTGTTGACAGCTCAGCTGGCTGGTTTAAAGCTACTTTGGGTATTTCAGCATAAGCTGCTAGAACACCTTTCCTTCAGACCGGGTGTTTTCAGGACACAGAACATCTTTTTCTCCTCTCTGTATGTACTTTTCTCTTTGTCTCCAGCAAAGGCAAACATCTGTGTGACTGTAGTTGTGTTTGGCAGCAGCATAGTCATACCCCCAGATCAAATTATGGGAGCACTGTTGCAGTATCTAGTCCTTCTCCCTTCATTCCAGTAAAATAAGCATGATAAGACATCATTCATATGAATTAATTTAGATGTCTGTGGACTATGATTAATGCAGCAGTACTTCTATTTTCCAGTGTTTCCAGTTAATTCTAAAAAAAATTTGAAGCATCCTCCTGGAGACAGCCAGGCAAGGCCCTACCATGGAAACCCAGGCAGCTACCTCGGCTGCCCGTGTCAGGAATCCTGGGCAAATGGTTTAGGAAATGGGGAAGAGCTAGTTTTGAGGAGGGTATTCCCCTGAATTTCTCAGCTATGGTGCTGTGAAAGCAGGGATGTAAGAACTTCTGTTCTTGAATTTCAATCATTCAGGCTCTGTGGTGGTTGGCATGCTTTGGACAACCTCCTCGGGGTCAAATATGGATCTTTTTTTTCTCTGGAAAGATAATGAGCCCATTGCTGTGCCATGTGGCACATCCTCAGTTGGTCTAAACTGGCACCATGAATCTGCTGCAGAGAATCTTGGCTCTGATGCAGTCAATGACAAAACTCTCCCTGACTCTAGTGGGGATCAAGATTTATCCCAGTGAGTTCAGTGGAAGCTCAGTTTTTACCAGCTGCAGATCGGGCTCCGTTGTTTGACACTTGTTCACAGTTTGGTTTTGTTTAAAATTTTAAAGAAGGTTGTTAAACAGCTTCAACCCCTGGAGCCCTTTGTCCCCGTGTGATAAGACAATACCATGTGCCCATAGAACTTGGTTTCTGTATAGAAATGAACTTTTCCATGAAGGCAGTTACTGATTCTTTTTGTTTATATCATTACTCTACAGTACAGCTGTTATCCATATTACAGCATATTTTCTAACCTCCAGTATTCTAGAATAAAAATCCATCTTAATTACTAGAACTATTGGCGGGATGGTTTTGTATTGCTATAATATACTCAGTCTTGTTTTTTTTCTGAATGCACCATATACAAATAGGAACTTTGATTTCAAATATAGGGCCAACCCCTCTCCCTTTCAAGTTTACAAGCTGAAGTTATTTCAATTTGAGCAGGATGGGACGGATGGAACATAAAAAAGCCACATCATCAGCTTAAAATACAAGTCCAATAAAAATGAAGTTGGAACTTTACCAGCTGTGTGCTGATGAAAGTATATGAGATTTTAAGTAAGAGAAGCTGCTCCAATATGGACTCACAAACAAACCAAAACAAAAAATGAGCCAACAGAAAAACCGGACGGAAGAACTGGGGGAAACCTGGTGCAGAAAGCAAACCCAAACAGAGGTCATTTGAAAAGATAAGTAATGGGATGTTTTAATGTAATGTACAAATTGATCTACTCCATTATTCAGAAAAATCTTTCCCTTTTTATTCTTAACCTGAAAAATGAGAAAACCAAACTAGAACAACAAAAGAAGCGAGCAGAAAATCATGGACTGCCATGACAGATCAGGCCTGGGGTCCATAAAACCTAGTAACTGACAGTGGGCAACACCAGCTAGAGGTTAGCTTTCTTCTGTACCCTCGTGTCCACAGTACAGGGGTGGAAGGTAATAAACAATTGGACCCTTAATCATATGGGAGCAGGAATAGTGAAGGATACCCAGGAAAATTCCTTGGCAGAGGACCAGCTTCCAGCAGGAAGCTATTGCATGCAAATTTCCAGGGGGATATAATACATGCAGATACAGCCAGAGGTAGGTGAGGCCGTGGAGAGGTGAGGACAGCGAGAGCCCAAGAAGAGCTGTTAGGATTCTGCAAGGTTAAAAGAGCAAAGTGGTGAAACCAGCAAATGATCCCGATAATGTAACAGCTGAGTAAATATATACACTCTCTGAAAGGAATAAGCAGTATGGCATTTATCCTGGCCATATGGAAACAAATGTAACTTGTGTTTTTCCATAAAGGCCACTCTTGATTATTTAATTATTTTTAAAAAATCTTCTTCTAGATCGTATTTATAGTGTTCCTGAATGCTTTCAGGGTCTGTCTCTCCATTTGCAGATATTTCCTGTAAGATGGTTTTGCATCAAGTTAATTTCAGTCTTATTAGCAAATAGTCCAGACAATTTTTCCCGTGAAATGGCTGCTTAGAGTAATGTACTGAATCAGATGAAGATCTCTGGTGATGGTTTGCCACCGTCGGTTGCACTTTTTCCATTTGACTACTTGCTTCCAACGAGAAACCCAGGACTCCAAGAAAACTCCCGCCGAGGTGCCTTGAGTTTGCCCATCCTGGCTCCAGTGCTCCTTGACCACCCGTTTCCACGTGGATTCCCAGACCGGAGCCCGGTCCGCGGGGCCCGCTCGGGGCGGGACCCGGTCCCAGCGCCGC
>NW_008596867.1:0-6386 GCF_000691845.1 Merops nubicus | reverse complement strand
GGTTGCTGCTTTGGAAAACTCCATTCATACTCCTCATATCTATTTGAATCTTTCAACCTGACACCCTCTAGAATCACACTTGTCTTTTCCCTGGCCATATCATGTTGGTGGCTCAAAGCCATACATGCTATATTTTCCTACCAGCTCTTTGCACTGTAAAACTTGAAGCTTTACTAGATTAAGTGTTCCTAGTCTTCAAGAGTGTGATCTCATAATTTGAAATTATGAAATCCCATTTCTGTTATTTCAGTTCCCATTCAATTATTTCAGTAGACTACACTCCCCTCTGTCAGTGATTGCTCCCAGTTTTTGTCATCAGTTAAGTCTGCATATTCCTAATTTTGCCAAGTTTGTTAGTGAAAGCATTAAACAAGATCATCCATCACCCAATATTTGAAATTCTCCTCAGAAAATCCCTTTCCTTCCCCTTCAGTCCAGTCCACTGACATCCTCTGACTGCCTCTCATGCTCTTACCTTGCAGGTACCATTCTTCCCTTGTTCTTCCACTGAACCTGAACTAAAAACCTTCTTTGGAACATCTTATTAAAAATTTCACTTATATTTAAATGAGCTAGTCTAACATGTAAATCAGCATTTTCCAGGGGATGAATGTATGTGACAGCAAAGAATTCTTTTCCATATCAGTGACAAAGTAGAAAATGCTTTTCCCTTTATGATATCCATGTTCACATCTCATGACATGTGCCATTCAGTGCTCTATCCCCTTGGAAAGGCAACGTCTGTTTTTAGTATGGACTACAGAAATCCCTGTGGTCTTCTTCAGAAGGAACTTTTTCCATGATAAAAAATCAGACTTCAGAGACAAGGAAAGGAAGACAGCTCCACTGCTTGGCTATGACAACAGGCTTCCCTGGTGAGCTGCACGGTCTCCAGCCTTTCTCTAGGCTAGAAAAAAGCTTTTTGTGACTTGGTCTGACCTCAGAGTTGATCTTGCTTTGAGCAGAGACTCATGATGGTTCTTCCAACCTGAGTTTTCCTGTAGCCCTTCTATCCAAGACCTTGCCTTACTTCATCTATCCAAAAATTATGTGTCTAGACCGCAGTTTACCCACATCATTGACAGAGAGAGGGACATTTCTCCAAAGGCAAAGCTTCCTATATATACATTCTCAGCTGGAACCAGTTATCTGTCAGTCTTCACTGACTCCACAGAGGAAGCTTATAAGAGCCCCACTTAGATTAGCTGTGACTTTATATGACTAAGGTTGGCTGAATGAACCCTGCCTCAGTGTAGTCCACTTTACCAAGTATTTCAAAAGTTTTTAAGCTAAACATGACTCAGTAGACTGAATCTGGATTACAATTACATACATGTAAACCTTCACCAGGGTGCCTTGGCTAATGTTTTTTGGATGGGTATAGTTTTTACTTCCACAACTGAGAATGTGAAAAAAGTGAAGGTCTCTGAAGATCTGGATTTCTGTTTATCTATTTATTTATTTATTTTTGTATTTCCCCAGTATCATTTCATAGTATTATAGAATAATTTTGATTGGAAAAGACCTTTAAGATCATTGAGTCCAACCATTAACCCAGCACTGCCAAGTCCACCACCAACCCATGTCCCTCAGTACCACATCTACATGTCTTTTGAACCCCTCTAGGGATGGGGACTCCACCCTTGGGCAGCCTGGGCCAGGCCTTGACAAACCTTGTGAGGCAAAAAATGTTCCTCATGTCCAACCTAAACCTTTCCTGGGGCAAATTAATTCTACGTCCTCTTGTTTTACTTCTTGTTACTCTGGAGAAGAGCCTGACCCCCACCTGGCTCCAACCTCCTTTCAGGGAGTTGTGTGTGAGAAGGTCTCCCCTGAGCCTCCTTGTCTCCTTTTCTTTGATATGAGTATCTCCTCTTTGACCATTCTGTCTAGAATTATTATGAAAACGCTTTCTGCATGTACATGTTCAGAGAGCATAAAATAAAGCTGCCTGAATTGTTAGGAACAAACCTCAAGCTCCTCACATACACACAAAATAAACCACTACATGCGTATAACCTACCACACTGTGCACTCTCTCCTGGCCTATAAATAGTGACTGTAGAGAGAAATGTGGTAAAATATTGCCTAGGGATAAAGGGCTTCTGGGGCTATGCATGCAACGCCTGAAGCTAAAAGCTGAAATTTCTTCATGTAACACTGAAGTAGCTTTTTTTTTTTCCCTAATCTGAGGGCAATATTTCACTCTGCAGTTCCTCAAAACCAAAGACAAAAAAAAATATTACAATGACTCCTCCTGTGATTTTCTGTTTTTCCACACAAACACATATAACCCACATGGTTTAATTCCATGTCTTTTTAAACACCAGTGATTAATGAATAATGTGCAGGTTGAATGTGTTTCATATATGTAATAGAAACGAAAACAAAAAGCTCAGGCTGTAAAGCCAAATAAGTAAAACTCAGGAAATGCCATCGTTAAGGCTGTTCGTGCAACTTGACCTTCACTTTCTTGTGGCTCTGCCCTGAGTTGCAGTTATTGCATGTTATTTTCCAAAGGCACATGTTGCAATTATGCTATTTCAGTCTGCTTCTTTCTGCCCCCATGAAAAAGTATCACATTTCCAAAAAGCTCCTACTCCACAGTCTGCTTATTTTCACTCTGAGTCTTCAAGTCTCCTGTCCCTCTTGTCCCCAGCTTCTGCCCTTCCTGGAAAATAATATGAAAAAAAATAAATTAATAAACCAGCCAATGGCAGTAAGGCTAAAATATGTCTTGTAGAATCTTTTACCTTAAAATTAGGAGAGCCAGGGGTATCACGTACTTGAGCATTATTTTGGCCTTTGTGTAGGATAGCTCTGTTTGAAATTAAGTGAAAGGTGGAAGTAGGAATCTGTACATCTTTCCACAGGTCCTCTTGAAAAGAGCAGCATTTTCCATTGGATTGCTGGGGGTTGGTGCTGCTTTGAGGTACTCAGAGCTCCTGTAATGAGTGTTGTTTCTATAGTCTATAGAAAAGTAACTCCCGAGGTTACAAAGGGTGTTTGCTACCATAAAAAAGGAACAAGGCACTGAATCACAGCACAGCACCTTAATTGCAAGACCATTCTGCCAATTTTCCCATACTCTATTCCTTCTTAATTCCTACACCAAACACTAGGATTACCCGAGGGACAAGAATGGTACAAATGCCCCAGCAGAACATTACACTGCTCATAAGATGGTTTATGAATCTCTTGTGAAACCAGCTCTGGTAGATTTTTGGAAACTTCATTACTCTATCAGTTTTCTGTCTTAGCCTTGTAAACACACATGGAGTGAATTTTACACAGTTATTGTCTGCCTGTTATTACTTTCTACGTCATATGGTTTATTTGGAAAAGAAAATTAGGGTGCTGCTCCTTCAAGCATCAAGCAGATGTTCAATGCTAGCAATGAAAGCAACCCCCCCTGAAATCAATTAAATTATTTGTGTGTGGGAGGCTAAACAAACCTGCCTGCATTTGCAGGAAAAGGGACCTCTTTGTAAAAAATATTGCATATGTTTGGTAAATGTCCAAGATTATCAGTTAAGACAGTTGATCCAGAACTAGTTATAGAGAGATGTTCCTTGCTCTTTTTGTTTGTTTTGTTGAATTTTTTTTCCCACTGACCTCTTTATTAAATGTATACTGGGAAAAGGGCAGCAGATAGACCTAGACACAGCAAAGAGCAATGTTTTATTGTATTTCTCTGTGTATGTTCAGATATTACCAGCATATGGTGGCTCCCTCTCCACAGCCAACCTTCTCCTCCCCCAATCTAATTAAAATTGACTGAGAAGGGAGCCATGAATCTTTCTCCTTTTTTTTTTTGGCATCACATATTAAAAGGTGATAGCTCTATCATATCCTTTGCCTGATGCCTGAGTCATACTACCTCTCTCCAGAGACCTGTTATTATTCTTACACTTTTAACTACATGTACCCATGTTGTTCAGCACATTGTTGCTCTAACATGTTTATGAATTTCTGCTGTGTTTTGGTTTTTCGCTGTTAAAATAATTTGGGGTTTTTATTTTTTTGTAGTTTCTTGTTTAGTTAATAAAATTTTGTCATTTTCAGTAAGGGAAATTTGCATAACACATTTGGTCTTTGTTTTAGTTGGAAGTTTACTGAATTGGGTTTTTTAAAATTTTGTTAGATTTATAGTAGAATATGGTTTATTCTTAGGTTTCATAGTTGGTTGTTTTATTTTTTCTTGAAGGGAAGCATGATGGGACTGTAAAAGGTAGAGAGAATTTTCATTGTAAGTTATGACATGGAATCTTTGGTTTGGGCACCTTAGTAAAGTGTCATTTCATGGTTTTGGGCATCTTTTGCTCTAGAGAAACGGAAAAATTTTGTCTTAAGGTTTAGTATCGTCTTCTAAATCAGGAGGAGGAGTTTTTTGTCATTTAGGAAATGTAGTAGTTTCTAGTTTTTTTTGTTCGAGCAGCATTGAGAGAAGTTTCTGTGGGTCTATGTTTTTTTATCTATTGTTTCTTTTGTCCTTCACTGGAGAGGGAGGGGAGCTGGGGAGCTCTTGTCAGAGATGGGTGTTACGTGGCTTAAGGACAGGTAGGACAAGTTCATGTGATTTTTGGTGAAATTAGTATTTTTGTAGAATTTTTCATATTTTTGGCATTTACTTAGAGGTGTTCTTGCTGTATTAATGATATTGGTGTTGGAGGAAACTATTAAGATGGTGTTGGTCGGAAGTTGTTGTGGATGATGGGATGTGTAGTTATAAATCTGTCGTGGTTTGGGGTCAGGGCAGCCCTTAGAACTGTAACAGACGTTCTCTCCCCTCCTTCCACCCCTGAAAGGGACAGGAAATAAGAGAGAGAGACTTGTTGATTAGAAAAGAGAAAGAAAATAGTTTTAATATTACTATTAATAATAACAGTAATAATGATAATAAATTGGGCTGTGTATAAAAATATATAGATATATAAAGTTAATCCCAAACCAAATTTCCCCCTCGATGGTAATATGTCATTGTCATCTCTGGCTGGGGAGAAGTCCTCGATGAAGGGTCCCAGGCTGGACTCAGCCACAGACGGCGATTGGGTATAGGAGGTGGATTTTGGAATTTAGTTTAGGAACACAGGACTTGGGATTAAAGGTAGGATGGATGAAGTTTTCTTCAGATGTCGTCCACTGTGGTAGAAGCAGCCAGTAGCCTAGCAGCAGCAGACGGAAGAGAAGCAGAACGGAAGGGGTGACAGAAGGGGTTGCCTCTCCTCATCCTTCAGCTTTTATTGGATATAGATGGCTATGGGATGGACTACCCCACTGATGAATTCTGGGGTCAGTTATTTTGTCTGTTTCTTCCCATAGCTGTCGTGTGTTTTTTGCTTTCCTCTGTGTGGGATCCAAGTTTAGTAGTGGCTTTGGTCTGTATATCAATTCCTGGTAGTAACTCTAAACGTGAAACCTTATCATTTTTATAGTTAGATAGTTTATGAAAATGCTGTTAACTCAGACAGAGCAGTTAATTAGAAGAACTTTAGTTAAAAAGTAAAATCATTGAGTAGAACCAGCTCTATTTACTTTAAACCAGGACATGCTGCCTATACTTAGTATATCTAATTTTAGAGCTATTTCTGTGCTGAGTTCCTTAGAATGGACCGTAGACCAGTTTGAACTGCTTATATTAATACAAGCCAGTAATTTTCACATACATAAAACATAAATATTCGGGGTCTGTTTTAGTATCAATTCTTTAAATAATCTAAGAAAGAACATTTATGCCTTTAAAAAATGCCATATTTGATGATCCGTTGTAACTGTTTGCTAACAGATAATACAGCCTTTTTATGATTACACACACTCTCAGACACAGCATTTAAACCAATACAAAGTTTATTGATCACTTGGCACAGAGGAAAGTTCCCAGGAGGGATGGAGTCTCTGGAAGTGGTGGGGGTGGTTGCTGCTGCCCAGGTGGTAACAGGAGTCTCCTTGAAAGAGCCTCTTCAGCCCAACAGGTCTGACCCCTGCGCAGAGGGTGCTTCGGCTGGGAGGAAAGGCGCCTCAGCAGTTCCCACTGCCAAGGCAGCAGGCTCTTCTCCAACCGGGAACTTCAGCTCTGTGCCTGAAGAGCTCTTTTATTGTCCATAGAAGACCAGCCTTATCAGGCGATCCTGCAGCTCCTCGAAGTCGCGCAGTGCCTCGGCGTGGGCGGCTGGGTCCGGCGCCAGGCGCTGGAACAGGTTGCGTGGCTCGGCCGTTCGGAAGGCTGGGGGCAAGCTGATCTCCTCGGGCACGTTCTGATTGCCAAAGAAGAAGTGGTGGAGGCATTTCTCCTCCAGGCAGTAGTGCATGCAGCGCATGATGTCCTCCAGGCGTGGCAGGAAATCCCTCCTGCGCCAGCGTGCCAGGGGCGTGGTGCTCAGGAGGTG
>NW_008596866.1:0-49588 GCF_000691845.1 Merops nubicus | reverse complement strand
CTAAAGGATTCTATGATTCTAAAGACAATGTGGATTAAATGATAGACTGAACACTGGGTAAGATTAATCTCACTTCATTTGCAGTGTCTGTAAGAGTAGTATACACTCAGCTAGTCACCTTTGGGTTTTCTTATTTTCGGTGGAGGTCCAGTGAGCACAGCCCACGACAGAGGCACCTACCTTAAGAAGAACTGAATTACACTGTCTACTACGTGATCTGTAATGACCAGCCCTTCACTGACTATAGAAGGAAGCTGGAAAAAAGAGCTCAGTCTTTTCCCAGTTCCTCAGTAAGTGACAATGGGTGTGTCATTCTCTTCATCTTTCCCATCCTCCTTTCCTTTACTTGACTTGGTTTACGGTGTAAGTGCTGTGGGAAAGGACTGATCCTTGCCTATGTCCAGTTCTGAGTGGAAAGATGGGGTTGGATCTTGGATTTGGACCAGGGAGCAGGAGACCTACACTTGTTTCTGTTGCAGCACAGGCTTGTTCTGTGAGGTCCTAATTATTTTCTGTAGGTTCAGTTATTTTTAGGAAGTGCTTTCTCAGTTAATAGGTGAGCTATAGTAATTATTAAAAAAAAAATTAAAAATCATTCCAGTGCTGTGCTACATTAGATAAGCACAGACAATGTACAAAAAGCAATCTTGTTTGAGGTTCTATTAGTATCTCAGGGAAAACAAACAAACAAACAAACAAACCCTTAAAAGCTACCCATATCCTTTTTCTATCAGAAATTTTAAAAAGAAGCTTGCAATTTTGTCAAGAGTTAAACTTAAAAGTTTAACTAAGTTAAAAAGTTAAAAGTTAAACAAACTTAAAAGTTTACCTTTTTAAAAGAGTTTAAAAAAGTTTTTAAAAAGTTAACACTGGATATTCTAGGGATAACTTTCATTTAGCAGATTTGTTTCTAGAAGCTTGTTATAAATTTTTGGTGTCTGGTATTTGAAACTGTATTTATATGAATGAAAGAGTAAATGTGTGATATTTCTTCTTATGGAGCGAATATAACTTTGAAACCTAAGTTTCCAAGAAATTCTTGCACTTAGAAATACAGTTTCTTCATATTTTTAATATTATTGCCTATCAAGCCATTCATTTGAATATTTGTAGAAACGAAATGCAAAATATGCATAAGCCCATTGAAAATGAATGTCTTTAAACTTCAAATGAAATTTAAAAGTAATATTTTGCAGTATTTGCTTTGAACTAAAGTCCTTGAGATTAAGAAATTTGAATGGCTGAACACCTACATGGTTATATTTAGTAGCTGACAGGGAGAGCGAGAATGATTTTATCATTAATGAAAAATTAAAATAATTTGTTTAGGTGCTCCACTAGCACAGTAGTACAATTTTAATACTGGTTCCCAAGCATTGAACCAATTTCTTCCAATGATTTGGCCCTTTCCAGGGAGGGAAGCCTGTATTGCTCATGGTTGTATGTAACAGTGGGTTCTGTAATGTAGATTTAGCTGAACACTGGCTTGGCTGAATGTCTAGCATTGTTATTATTACTGCAGTAAATGACCCTAAGGCATGGCAAAAGGGCCAGGAAAGGCTGAATTGAATGTTCATGTGATGATGAGAATGCTTAGGTTTTCAGTGTGGCATCTGAAGTTTCAGAAGGAGAGCATAAGCCATCTCTTAATTGATGTGGCAGGTCTCTGAAGTGGGAATTAGCCTGTGCTGCTTCACCCGTGTTGATGTATTCCTGTGAATTGTTACGTGTGTTAACAGAACACAGAAGAGTTTTTGAGGGGACGACTGAAGTGCAGTACAGGACTGCTGCAATAAACTTCACTCTTCCTATTGGCAGATCCTGTTTCTTCTTTTTCTCTAACAAGTGCATGATTTTAAGGAAAGGGAAAATTTACCTGCACTGGCAAAATGTGTTTAACTTCCACATACTTCTTGAGTGATGGACTCCATGTTTTCAGGACACGTCCTGGGTCTATTGCTGATGGGTAGTTTGAGAGTGTATGTTATATTCTGTGGCTGAAAAAATGATGTGATGTTATGATTTGATTAAGTATGAAACCTGAGAGACTAATTCATGTTGTGGCTGAGAGCTGGGCTAGTCATCTTACTACTGCGATTGACTGGATATTTTTACATGTGCCTGAAGCCATTTTCTCTCAGTTACAGATTTGCTTTATCTACATCTACAGTGCTACAATGATTTAAGTTAAATTATAATTTTCAACTACTTCAGTTAATCCAGTGTGAAAATACTCCATTTAAATTCCATTTTCTTAAGCTAAGCTTACAACGTTTAATCTACATCAGTTTGGAAAAAGAGCTAAAATAAGCAAAAATAATAAATTCCTGAAACAAGTGGCAAAATAGATTATTATAACTGGAGAAGCTTAATAAAACTGAGGGTTGTGTTTGCACAAAAAATGTGGCACAGATCCACTTCATCCCTGAGCCACACCTAAGCTAAATACATGAAGTGATTTTGCAACCTCCCTACAAGGTTCAGCCTCACTATTTCAGATATGTCAAATCTCAAAAAGCCACTAAACCACTGATGATTGGGAACTTTTGCTGTAGGAAGTAAGATATATTTCATACTGCCGTGTCTTTCTGTGGCATCGTTGTTGGCTGCTGGGATGCTGGACAAGAGCAACTCTTGATTTGATATGACATGGCCAGTCTTATGGTCTAGGTAGATGATCTTTGGGCTTCACTTTCCAGGCCACAGGAGAGCATGCAGGAAGACTATTTTTCTTGAAATGAACCATCTCTTTACAAAAATTGTTTGAGTTTGGTTGAACTCCAGTGGGAAGGGAAGATGACAGAACACATTTCCTGAAGGGAGGTGGGGGTTGCTGCAACCAGAGTGTGTGCTGGAGCAGCTACTAAAACATTGCTAGTTACTGACTAATCACTTGTGGGGGCAGATGGTTATTGGGCACCTCCCAATAGCCATTGGGATGGCCCCAAGCTGGGTGGGTCATTGGCCAGTGGGTGAGGTCAGGGTCAGGCCCAGTGTGGTAACGGGGATCAGACAGCCCCAGGATGGCCAGGCAGGGTGATGGGGATGAAACGAGCCCAGGTAGTTCAGGCAGGGCTCAGCTAGAGCCTTGTCCAAAAGCTGTTCCTGAAGGAAAGGGGAGAGCCTGGAGGCTCCTCAGAAAGGCTGTCTGAGGGACTCTCTTTCCAGGATTCTTTCGCTTTTTCTCAGAGAGTTTCAGTGCTGCATCACTTCTCCAAAAGCCCTCCTCTCAGTGCCTGTCCTTGACTGGCCAGCTAAGTGCCAGTGCTCAGGACCCTCACCCCATGCCATGGCGGCTGCCCTTATTTCCAAACCCTATGTGAGCTCAGCTTACTGTACCAGCAGTTTTTGCACACCCACTGTTTCTCTGTGCCCTGTGCCCTGTATGATGTATGTGCTGCACACAATCACGGAAGGGCTGTCAGGGCTGACTACAGCCTGGGCAGGAGGAGGCATCACACAGGACTGATGCCATCTCTCATATTACATTGAGTGGCTGTCCCCAGGAACTGCTGTCTTCTGTTCTTGGAGCTCTCACAGTCGGAGTGAGGGAGGATATGATCAAATATGTTTTTAATGCAGAGTCTTAACTAGTCCGCTATCCAAAATTTGGATTGTGGAGAGAGGTCACGGCCTATTAATTACAGGCTACTGTCTAAGAAGAGGGGTGTGTTTGTTTCTGGGGCATTAGAGAGGCATGCTGCATCATGAAGAGAAGAAAAGGAAAAAAAATAAAGACATACAATTAAGCAGTAAAGCAAAAGACCATTCTGTATCTCTAGACAGCCAATCCTCCGAGCTTTTTTATTCTGAAGAACATACTTGCTCCCTGGAAGTGGGAGAAACACAAATAATTAGACATTGTTTAGGTTTAAGGGCCTTAAAACTTTTGGATGCTAAAAAATACCTGCCAGTTTCAAGACCTTTTCACATGGATGCACATGAGCTAAGTCTATAGTAGCAAATCAAACAGTGCTGGTGCTCAGACCCAAGCACTGGGATTTGCTAATCTCTGCTGTCAAGTCAGCTGAACTGTCGCTGGCACAGACACAAACCCAGAGAATAGTCTGGGAGTCAGCAGGGGCTGGGGACCACTGTCACTGCAGCACCCGACTGCAGGGAGCAGGGCTACCATGGTCCTCCCCATCATCTGAGAAAATCAGTGTCTGTCTGCTGTTGTCTTCTTTGAGTCTTGACTGAACAGAGCACTTAGGCATGGCTTCAGCTTAAATTGTTAATTAGAGATGGGACTTAAATCCTTACTTGAGCAAGATTTCCATTGAACTACAACATCACTATAGTTAGAATTTCTGCTTCCTCTCAAGAGTTTGCCTCCTAGAAGAGAACCACGTAGCATACTAGGTCAAACTATTTCAAACATCTCCCATTTTCACAGACAAATAGCTATTCCTTTTAATAAGACACAAAAATATATACACGCCCAGAAAAATTCCCAATACTCCAGCTCAAAAAGGTGTGATAGGTGTTGATACAGAAACCTGGATTCTGGTCTGTACACATCACTTGCTTTTTTTCTCTATGCTTCCTCTGAATTTTGCTATTGTTGAAACAAATGTGTCTTCTGTTTGTGAACTACCCACAGTGTGTCTTTCTGCCCAGATGCTTGTGTAACACTGTTCACAGAGCAGTGTTAACTCTGTGGAAAAATAACCAGAATATCAAGGGTCGATCAGGGAGTTATTCTGGATTTTATTCTAGCCTCTGGCTTGTGGCTTCATCCATTTTTTAAGTTAAACTCGAGTTATCCATCTGATGTAAATAGCTCCAAGTTATCTGTTCTATAAATGCCAGATGCTGTCATCTGAACTCAAATCTTTGCTTAATGCTATAAAAGATAGCTGTATTTGACCAGCTTCTGTTATTTAAATGAGCTGATCGTGTTTTGCTGATCACTTGACTGAAACTAAAGCATTGTGAGTATGTGTGCTTTGTTGTCAGCTACTCCTGAAAGATCAAAGAGATGGTGCTGAACACTGTCACAGATTCTAATTAATTGGCACTTATTTGCTTACATCTCAAATTAGCCCATAAGCAGCCCCCTAAATCTGAAATAATTGGTGAGTTGTTATATTTTTTAAATAGCGTTCTTTTTTCACCTACTTCTTTGCATATGCATGCTATTGTGGTTGCAGGGAGCATTGATTCTAAGTCTTCTAATCTAATAAAGTGTATTTCTGATCTTAAAAAACACAGAGATATGAACACATTTTGTAACTGAATTACCCACAAAAGAAATTTTCAAAAAGTAGCTCTTCATTTATATATCACATTCAATCTAATGCCGAAACAGTCGATACTAAATATAAATTCAGCACCTTTCAGTTACAGATTTCAGTTCAGTTCAGATTCAGCCCCTTTTCAAAATCCCCAAAGCAGCAAGAGGTGCTTAGCTCAGTATAAATCTCTAGATTTCCTCTTGAATTTTTTTTTTCAAATACCAACTTTACCCATTAATGATCAAAATTGTGGCTAATTAGCAGGCAGAGATGAGTCTGGGCTTTCTTATTAATGTCAACAGACAGGTCTTCCAATAACATACAAAGAATACCACAATGGTCAACTGTTTTCTATGTGTTTTTCTTGTAAGTCAGTCCAAGGCTGGATGGGTCAAAAGATGGAACTATAACTTCACCTTTGTTTTCGGTGTTGCTGAAGAAAGTTATTTTGATACAATTATGACAAGCTGGAATAGCTGTTGAGGGCTGTCAGTGGTGGGCTTTTTGTTTTGTTGGAGGTTTTTGTCTCTTTGTTTTTACTTTGCCTTTGATACACATTAAGCAACTTGAAGTTTTGTGTGAAACCTGTTTTATTAAATGCAATGAAATTCATATGACCACCAGTCAGGAAATAAGGTTAAGTGTGAAAATAGTGATATCTGAAACTGTTAGAGTCCTGTATATGAATGTGTGTATTTTTTGTCTATGTTTGAAGAAAGAGAGAATCCATCTCATTATCTACCTAATTACTCATATAACTTCAAATGCAAGAAGGTGCTTAGTTCATTGGATGGACATTCAAATAACAGTAGCAGACAATAAGCAATAAATTCTGTGACTTATTTCCCATTGGTCCGCTTCAGTATAACAGAAAGTAATTGCCTTTCAGGACAGAACCTATTATTTTAAAACCCAAGCAGAATAGAATAAAAAGATCAGTTCCCACAAAGCTTGCACAGATTACAAAAAAACCTTTTCATATACCATTTGACCATAGAAGGGCTGTTGACCTGAGACTACATACAGTCATTTAGTTAGTGTGAGCCCAATGCTCTCTTGACAACTGGAAGCAAAACCTTGAGATTTATTTGGTGGAACAAAATAGACAGCAAGTCTAAGGAGTTTATGGCAACCTGTGATACAGAGTGGAGAGCAACGCAGGAGTCCAGGTGACCTGGAAATTGTTCTGAGTTGATAGCTTCATGACACCTGTGCTGCTGTCATCTGGGTATGTAAGAATGGTATGGCCCATTCAACATTCATGAAGAGGTTTTGTGTTGGTGATAATGGCATGTTTGCATATCATGAAGAAATATGTCTGATACTTCCTGTTAACACTGAAATTTTTGTCAGCTTTTCTTTTGACTTAGTAGCTGCCTGAGGATAAACCTGAGAAGCAGACTCATGGTTACCTTATACTCACTGGGTCTTTGAAGATAACACAGGTGAAAAACCTAAAGGACTGTATTGTCAACAGAGGATATTCTCATGTTTTCATATTACTGCAGACCAAGTACAATGTTTCTGTCACAAATTATGAGAAGAACCATTTATCACTCTTTTATAAAAGAACTAAATGTATATATGTTCAGATATACATAATTTGGGTAAATCTGAGTTCTTAATGACTGCACAATGCCATAAAGTATGGGTTTAGTCACAGCTGGAAATAATCTGCCATTCACTTTGAACCTAAAGAAATTTACCTTTTGCTATAAGGTGAGATGTATCTTTGCTGTGTGTATCTTGTAGTTTTCTATTACTTGGACCTGTTGCATCAACCTGCATCAAACTGCTGTGGATCACATTAAGGTGCTTGCAAAAAGCCCAGGCAGGGTAAAATTTATTCTTAAAAAAAAAAAAAAAAATGCATTGCAGAATTCCAGTGGGAAAAGACCAGGTCAGTTCCAGTGGGAAAAGACTGGGTCACTGACAGAAAGGTCACAATACAGGGCTGTAGATAATTTTAATGTGCAGACAGCATCCTTTCTGCAGCATTGTTTCTGCTAGGTCTTTGTGGTCCTCACATTTGTTCCCTCTACTAAGTTCAACTTACTTCTTGTGAACAGTCCCAGAGCATGAAAGGGAATGGCCAAAGGATGCCTGTTTTTCTTGGCAAATCTAGGCACAATGTTTAATATTTCTTAATCAAGTGTATACTTGAATGATGTCTTCAGCCCCCTCTGCTTGAGATTTTAATTGGCTGCAGAAGAAACCTCAGAAAGAACTTCTTTCCAAATAAAATTCTTTAAGATCCCTTGTTCTTCCTCTTAAGATTAATTTCCTATCCAGAAACTGAGAAATAACATGAGAAATGTGCAGAGAAAGTATTCAGCAGTAAGTAATCTCCGCTGGTAAATTGGGGGAATATCAGTTCTACGGAGTGGTTGTCACATCTTTTTAAACACACTGATTAATGGGTGGATCTATTACTGAAAGCATGCATGCTTAATTTAGTCGAAGAAGTTGAGTGTGTGTCACCACTGGCAGGCCTGTTTCTCTAGCATAGGGTTTCACATTTACACTGTTATAACTACTCAGAACACAATGGAAGAAAGAGAACTGTAACTCATAGCACAAAGCACTACAAATGCAATGTGATCTGTAAGTGATATAAACTGACATACAAGAAAATATCAGTGGTATAATTTAAATCCAATAAAAATGAAGCTGTCATCAGTATTTGGATACATATTCTTAGAGTAAACATTTTCAATTGTGACACATTTCCATACTCTTTTCTTTCACCCTGTTTTATGGGCAAATGTGTTATTTGGAGAACAGCATGTGGAAACACTATGGAAATGGCAATTCTGTGAAATACTATTTGAGAACTGAGACACACTTTTAAACAAGGAATGGAATTCAGGTCAAGCATCACAAATGAAATGGTTATTGTAAAAGCAGTGAGAGCTAGCCATCTGCCACTGCAGCACTCAAAAGGGGCGAGATGCAGGGTCTCTGCAAAGATATTCCTATTGCCATATCAGTCAAGGCTACAGAAGTCTCAGCTACAGACGTTAATGTAACATTTCTAAAGTGAGAACTAGACTACATGGTTACAAAAAGCTGTCCTTGCGTCCACACGGTAAAGTCAAGCAAGGAGAGGACCAGCCTTCTGGTCATTTTAAAAGATGGCAAATTGTGCCCCTTAAGGAACTGATCCTGAATTATTTACTTGGAGGCTGATTATAGCTCCTTTTTTGGCATGAATAAGATGTTCTGTGTGTTGGTGCCATGCTGAAGATTTAAATGTCCCACACATTTGATCCAGGCTGGGGCTGTGGCAACTACTGCACAGCTGATGACAACAAAGGCTGGTTTCAAGCTCATTGTCATCACCATGGTGTTACACCAGATGAATGGGTGGCATTGATTCTGATTGGCATATTCATTCACATGCATTCAAAGCTCATGAATTTTACTTAACACGTCCCTTTGCTTATTGGCTGGGATTTAATTGGAGTGATGTATTGCAGCACTGCTAGATGAAGTGGAACAGTTTCTTTTTTTTTTTCCCCCTCCTTTTTTTTTTTTTTTTTTCCCCCCCTTTTTTTTTTTTTTTTTTTTTTTTTTTAAGTTCCCTTTCTTCCAAACCTCCCAACTAGAGACACCACAGCATTATTTTTCACAATCACCAAGGCATTTCCATGTATGGAACCTAATTCTTGGCTTTGGATTGAAGTTTGCATTTAATAATTGGAGACAGAAAAATAAATAGACATAAGGAGAACTCACACAGATTTAAGTGTTGACTTTCGTTACTGGGCTCACAAATTGTTTATTTAGCATTTTCTTTAAATACCAAGAAAGCAAGAGGTCTTTTTTTTTGTGCTTGTTTCTATGATTTTTTTACAACTTTCCTATATTTTAACATCTTTTTCAGCTGGCTGAAATAGAGAACCCTGACTTATCAACTAGCAGATTGTTGATACCTTTCCAAAGAGTGCATAGATTTGCAATTATGTGCATGCACCTAACATATACTTTTGTGTATGTGTGAATAGATATATACACTGTTGTGTGTATTTATCAGAAACATTCAGACACAAAAAAATTCTAGAACATTTGTAGAAGAAAAACATGTATTTTCATTGAAGAGATACCTATGTTGAATTTTTATGTATTGCCATTTTTAACCTGAAAAACAAAACCTTTCATCTGAAAATCAAATATTTATGTCAGACAAATCAAAATGAATTATTTGTTTGGGGGTCAGATCTATCCAGGTCAAGATATTTTAGCTTGCTGAACAAGATCGAAGTTTTCCATTTCAAAGTAGTTCTGTGTAAACTGTGAAACATATTGGCCGAAGCTGACTGTAGCATAGGGTCAATGTAGAGAGTACCCTTTGGAAGCAATTAATAGAATCTATGGGTCATGCTCTGAGCTACATCTGGAGCTCTCAAGGCTTTCTCCATTGTTTCTAGAGCTCAGGCAGACTTATCTTCTTGGGCAAAAGTTATCACTGTAAATAACATCTGCCTGTGTCTGCATGGGGTTTGGTGTTTCTCCCATCTCTGCCTCTTTTGCTCCTATTCTCCTGGAAAAAATAACATCAGCCAGTCCATCATTCCATAATATGTTATGATCTTCTCTCTTGCTGGCTACAGAAGCTACATACAAGTCATTTCATGGAAATCATTGGATGGATTGCAAACCTGGTCCACAGTGATGGTGCATGAAAAAGTTTACAAGTTACTGCTGAGATCTGCACATGCTGTAAATGCTGTGAGCATGCATAGATTCCATGCACTTACTTAGTATTGTTGTTAGCATATATAATCCATGAAACCAAAATCACAAGGACGTTTTTAATTAATGCAGATACAAACCTATAAATATATCAGATAAGACCTAGAGGGGATTTGAACTATATATAATGAAAAAAATAATGTGGCTCTTCTTCGGCCTTAGTTCAGTTCAGCATACATATAATTTCTCCATGCTTAGTCAAAAATATTTGTGAAAAAAAATGAAAAAGACTGTATCAAGCACCTTTATGTACAGTTTGATGCTTTTAAATTATTAGATTTTCTAGCTGTTGTGGTGTCGCGGACCTCTTCTTCTTCTTCCCAGCTAGCTAATACAATGTGCTTAGTAACTTAATGTAGCTATTAAAACCTAGCCCATGCCATACCACAGTCTGAACATCTCTGAGGCACAAGCCAGGAAAGCCATGCATAATCTAAATTAGAAATGTTTTTTCCAGACTATTGCCGTGTTTCTTTTTTACCATTTCATGTGTCATGACATTTGCTGATTTATTGCGATTCATGTATCAAATCAAACACTGTTGTTTGATGATAATAATATTAAGATTATGAATATCTGCTTAGCTATAAATGGTTCTTTTGGTTCATCTGGCTTTTGCTGTGATTAGAGTTGTACATACAACATTGCCTATTCTCCTTTATGAATTACTAGAAAAGAAAAAAATACCACTAGCTTTTACAGAAATGCAAGCACATACCTGGGTTATAATGAATTGGAAAAAAATATCTCTGACATTTGGTATCTCTGAATCAACAGTCCATGATTAATTTGACACAGGATACATCTGAAGACTGTTGTATTTTCCTTTCTGCAATTTCAAGTAGCATTAGATGATCTGAATTGCATTCTGTGGAGATACTCTAAACCATGCTGGTTGGACTCATGAACTGTGATTGAGGATGTGAAGCTTCACAATTACATTTTCCTGAAAGTTTTTAAGAAAATCAGACCTAGCTACCAGCTCTGATCATTGGTATGAACATAGGCCAAACTAATGCAAATTGATGGGAGCCTTTCTATTCACTTTTCAGTGTTGCATTAAACTTTCTGTGGTCCAGAGGAGCCTGCAATTGGATGTAAGTAGGATACTGAAATATAAGCCAAACAACTTTGCAGAAAAAGCAATAATGTTTTTGGTCAGTGCTAAAATCCTCATTTTCTCAATTAGCAGTTTACTCCAAAATCATACACAAACCACACTAAAAGTATTTCTTTTTAGAAAATGCCTAAAGGCTAAAGCCTTTAATGGAAAAGTACAGACACAAGTAGCCTAACTCTGAGCTGTGTTTTATGTCAGTCACAGTGGAAGGCATATCTCAGGTTCCAGCCAGGGCAAATCAAAGCAGACAATTGCATGTACTGAGATGCCAGGTGGAGTTTCAGATATGATACTCAAACACCAACCGTTATCTTACATCAGGTTTTTTTCCTCACAGCTTTTCAATTTTAACAAGATAAAACTCTGCTGATGACCTCATCAATATACATTTAGAGTCACAGGCTGCAGGGGTAAAATTCCCCTGTAGATGAGGTGACGCCGGCGTGGGATATGAGCCTGGGTACAGTGTGGATCCAGACAGCCTGTGTGTGATGTGCTCCCGTGGGGATCAGCGGTGTGGTAGGCATTTCCCCCGTCAGAGGAGAATGCTGCTCAGCCTTCGCTTCCTCCACGGGGGAAATCGCTATCTCGGTCCTGTTCTTTGGCTCCATCCGTAGGAAAAACAACAGCAGCCATAACCATAACCCAGGACAGACTTATCCCACTGGAAGGAGCAAATTGCTGAAGCAAGCGCTCTGTTTGATGGCTGTGGTTTGACGAGAGGTGCTGCTAAGGTGGCGGTGCTCCGCGCTGGCCCGTGGGCAGGCTTTTGTGCTGCCCCCGCATTCCAGGCCTTCCGCAGGGCACTGCTAGCTTAGCAACATTACCGCGCTGTCAAGACGTGTCTGCCAAAATCCAACCATTAAGTATGCTGCTCAAAGCTGGGTTTTACAGATACTAATTACTGTCCTACCCTACCTTCACCTCTCCTACCCTCCCCCTGCCTCCTTCAGAGAAGGGATCGCTGCAGCTTATAAAAGGAGACTCGCAGTTCCTATCACCGGCTCTTTCAGAAAGGACACTGAAGACCTTTGTTTGGACAAAGTTGTTATGTTCATTGAAGAATTTTCAGATTTCCTAAATGATGCATGTTTGTGCAGTATTTCAGCTGCCGTCACATTCTTTCTTAAAAGTCCTTAGGGTATTAGCTGTTCCTGTATATTTCAACCTTCAACCTTCCCTCACTTCTCTCAATCCTTTTTCTCTGGCAATTTAAAGCCACCGTAGAGATGAGATAGAAGTTTCAGGTGGCTAGAATGAGAAGAAATGAGCAGTTTGGGTAGTAGCAGAGGCTATAAGAATAGAGAAGATAGAACAGAGTAACTGCAGATATTGCAAGAAATCAAAATATGATGACTCTGTTTTACCCTAGCCAGTAAGCACTGAGTCTGTCACAGCCAGCTGGACTCCTGAGAGCTGCCCCTCCTTCTGGTTCCAGTCATTGAAGAAATGATTTAAAAATATAATGACTCTGTGAATGTTCAGAACTTGAGGAGTATTTCTATGTGTAATATTGGTTTCAGTGGCAATTAGACACTTGTTTAGCCAAGATCTGAAGCACTGGTTCCAGACATAGCTGTGCAATCATTTCACCCAGCTCAAGGCAGAGAATGGAATAGGAATAGAAACAAATGAATAAAGGTGAAAGTGGCAAGAGTCATCTGATTTATCTCAACATGGCATTGCCACAGAAACTTTGGCATGGCCTCAGGGCCGTGCTGTCTAGGTTGTCATGTCTGTAAGCCTTTATTTCACCTAAATATTTCTCTCAAAAGCATTGGCACATGTGAACTCCTACACTCCAGACCCCTGCATCGAGCCAGGTGAAGTACACTCAGCCACCCACAAATAGGTGACAAGAGACAGACTGAGAAGTCATTTGAACAATGAGATAGGGGAAGAAAGAGAGTTCTATAGTAAGTGCTAAATAGATTTTTCAATTAAACATTGGTTAGAAAAAAAACCAGAAAGTCATTGAGGTGTGGTGAAAATGTTTTAATGATAACTATTTACAGGTAAATGAATGCAAGAGACCAATGAGGGTGCCCGTACAATAGTGTATAGTGACTTTTGAGATTAACTAAGGTGTTGGAGATGTCCATACAGTGCTGCATGTATGGCATGGGACCTACGGTGAGCTGTGGCTTATTGGAACAGCAGCAGGAGGCTGGGTGTCATTCCTTATGGCACCAGATGCCATATCTCACATGGCACCAGCTGCTCCTGTGTAGGCAAATGAGTGGAGTATTTGGTCTCCAAAACAAAATGAACATAAATACTCTTCTAACTGATGTCCAGCAGAAATTATGAAGGCTACGTTGCTGTGGTAAACAATAGGAATAAAACACATTATTTTTAATAAGAGCAGAATTCTTCTCTTTGGTACACAGTAGCATTTCATACATCTACCCTATTCACTGTTGATACGCATTATAAATAGTGTAGGTTTAATATGATGCTCACAAGGACATCTCTGTTGCTGAATATGCTTTTATACATATATATAAGCATGTATGTATATGCATCTTTGAATATATATGCATATACAGCTAGAGATACACATATATCTATTTCTGGGTCTAAAAGTAGTGGACAAATCTTGGTATCTGTCATTGCCAAGCACAGATGTATTAGGGTACAAACCAGTGGATATACACATGTACTTAATAAAACACAGGTGTGGGAACACATCCCTACCTGTGCATACAAATATAAAGTTTTTCTCTGTATGAACTGAAACTCAGATATGGGCATCACACTAAAACTTCACCAGTATTTTTTTTGTTGTTGTTATGGGGCTGCCACCTCCCTAGTTTATAGAAGACTGAATGCTGAGCAGAATTTGAGCATAAGCCTACAGTACCAGCTTCCACTTGATGCCAGCCTCTGCTTTGTCAGCTGACGTGGCTGGTAACAGTTAAGGGTTTGCTGGTGTGATAGGTGAGCTCCATCCGTCATGGCTAATGTTGTGAGACAGCTGTGCCTCCTTTTGTTTCCCTATTCCCTTGAGGACACATTCTGGAGGCATGGCTGTGTTTACACTGCAATCTATTTATTTATTTATTTATTTAAAGTCAGTAATCATGTTTACGTTACGTCCTTCCCCAGTGCTGTTTGCCAGCTTTGGTGTGGCCTGATGACTAAGTCAATATATATTAAGGAATACATAACAGTGTTGTGACGAGAATTAGTGGTACTCTGACAAGACAGAGACATTGGCTGCTGTGTTTTGTACTGTTTAGTCTGGGGGTAATGAAGAGCTCACAGATGACCTGATTTCATTAAAGTAGGTCAGATTTGACTAAAACGTAGCTATGGCTCTCTCCCAGCAGTGCACTGTCTTTCTCCCCCCATCGCTGCCTCAGCCCCCCTCCCTGCCTGTCACCTCAGCATTTTCAGTCCTTCAGGGAATTACCTTAGTGTTTTGTTAGTATCTTAGCCAAATATATACTACAATACTTAATTTTCACAGCTGCCTGTGTTTTCTGTCAGAAGATGTGTGATGGAAAGGACTTCTGTCTGTAGTGCAGGAAAGGTGATGACGTGAGAGGATGGCAGAGTTGATAAGACAGCATTTATGCACCAGAACTGTTTCTCAGTGAAATTCTGGACAGGATATTAGCCATTTTTACTGTGAGGCAGCTGAGTCAAATTAATGCTACATTCATATGTTCATACACAGCTTTCATCTAATTTTCTATTTATTTGCCATGTTTCATGTCCATGAGTATAACACTGGAGTGAACATTCTGATTTGGCAATATCATAGAGAAGAAAAACCCTTAGAAAGGTACTGAGAATGTCTTTGCTAGACCTTGTACTCACAATTAATAATACATTAGCAGATAGAAGAATTATTCATAACTTTTGATGGGGTGGATGTAGCACTGTGAATGCTGGTAACAAAGAGTTAGATGTTGTCATTCCACAGGATGTCTGCTAAAAGAGTTTCCTTCTAACATCAGTGGGAGTAAGGTGGGATCTATAGACCAGGTCTAAACAAAGACTTTAGGGAAGCTATTCAGACAGTGCTCAGCTTGAAAAAAAATCAGGCCCTGTTAGGTGAAAAAAAATGATACAATAAGACATATAGAGGACACAGCCTTTTACTGAAAGAGATTTTGAAAATGCTGGGCTAATAAACATGTCCAGACTTGCTGTTCAGCTGGAAAAACCTCAATGATCTTTTATCACGAAATATTCTCGTTACTTTTATTACAGCCTTTCTATAGTTATATGATTCTCAGAGAGAGATACAATATCCTTCATTTAGCTACCTGCTCCTGTTTAAGAGGTTTTTCATGTCAAAATGTCCCTGGAAAGATACCAGCCAAATAGCCTTTCTTTTGCAGCCATATTACATTTAAACCAAGGCCTGTGTAACTGCTGAAATTTAGGAACTCCACTTTCCCAACACCCTCCTCCTCACTTCCCAGTCTTGCCC
Organism: Merops nubicus; assembly: GCF_000691845.1. Taxonomy (NCBI): domain Eukaryota; kingdom Metazoa; phylum Chordata; class Aves; order Coraciiformes; family Meropidae; genus Merops; species Merops nubicus. The sequence goes on along the minus strand of NW_008596866.1, from coordinate 34,032 downwards.
TTAATTGTTGTGTTTGTGCCTCTCATGACTTCTAAAGCAGGCATTTTGTTCTCCCATTTGCTTCAGGTCATTACAGTAAAATCTTTTCATTCCTGAAATCTTTTTTCCCCGCATTGGTCTTGAGACAAGTAAATTGATTGTGATTTTCAGAGGCAACTGGGGTGGTCAAGCAGTTCCCAGAGAAGTCTGTAATACGATTACTCGTGTAAGTAATCTGAGGACCATGGGCTTTTGAAAATCCCAAGTCTTCTGGCTACATGTTTGCTTATTGATATTTTTTCCTTTTCGCTTTCCCTTTGCAAAGAGTATATTAGCTTTATACATTTTGCACCATTATAAACAAACCTAACATTTATTCTAACAGAAATTTCATGTCTTGTTTAACATAGAAAAATAGGACCTTCTAGATCATCAAGTCATATCTTTGTCTTTTACTAGCAACAGTACAATGCTATTTTGTTCCTAAATATTGAGGTTCTATTGCCAAAGTACTTCGATTTTCTTCTCTGATCCAATATTCTCTTGCAACAGAGATCTGTTTGAACTGAAATACTTCCAAGAGTCTAGTTATGCCAGATAAAAGCTATGTTTAAAATAGTCTATATAATTTGATTTAAAAGAAATAGGGTTGCTATGGTTTCAACAAAAGAACAGGAAAAGCTATGTTTGCTTAAGAGGTTTATCAGGTAAAGCATACTTGATCTTAAGGTCTTTCTATGACTTTGAAGTCTTTATCTTAATACCTCCTCTGCTCTTCAGACAGAAGGTCTGCTTGTCTGTCTGCTTGCCTGCCTGTGTTGGAGGGAGGTACCATTATCACCATTTTGTCAATGAGAAAGTAACACAGGAAACACCAAACAAAGTGCCTGGGAGCTATGACAGTACAAAGGAGACCAACCTCAGCCCAAGAATACTACAATGACCTCTTTGGTGTGATGCCATAATTCTTAGCCAGTTTGGGATGCTTGATGATGCTAGTGGGAATTTTGGCCATGCTGAACATCGTGAATCCAAAGGTTGTAGTTTGTACTACCTGGGTTACAACTTGGGTTACTCTAGGGTGAACTGTAGTGTTGTTACTGACTACACTTGTGTTGACAGCTCTATCTTTTGTTTCTTTTCTAACCGAAAGATGCAAAGATCTGTACTCACTGATTTTTCTCAATACAGATTAACTGGAAGGATCTTCGTTTTTTAGCCTCAGATTCATCTTTTATAGGCTTCAACAAAGGCATAATAGTTCAGTTTGCTACTGCCCTCAAATCAAAGGAGGGAGATCAAAAACCCTGTCCTGAAAAGATTATGCAACTCAATAGGACCTGATCTGGTTGTATTATTGCATCCATTACAACAGCACAGTTCAGGCAGGTGTTAGTTTCAATTAACCTGGGATTCAGGTATTCACAACATCTTGTCTGCCAATTACTCACATAATTACATGGCCCAGAACTGTAGAATAGAATCAGCCATCATGCTAGGCATGTGTGATTACTGAAGAAAAGAGGAATTCAGAGGATCTATGAGTAAAGCACAGCTCCAATGATCATGGACAAAAGTGGTCTTTAGTGAAGAAAGCTTATTTACTAGGCTCTTGCTGATCTCTTGAATGCAGGAACTGTGCCAACAGTGTTTGTGTGACACGCAGATGCCTCACAGCTGTCCCTTGTTTTTGTATTCTTATTCAGGCAGTAGGTAAAGTGAGAACTTATTTAGCATTTTTCAGGGAAGAAACTGAAAGGCATTCCAGGGAGCTAATGACACAGCCATATATGGCAAAAAATCAAAATATGAGAGTCAAGAAAACATTAAATCTGACTTTCTCAGATCAGGATGTCAGCTGAAAAAGACAACTGCTGACATTTTGACCTGAAATATCCACTGACTTGATCAATATGAATACCTTTTTTGTATAGCTCTGTCACTGTACTGTCAAAAATCAATCCACCACGGGCCTCCACATAAAGATCTTTTAAGGTCAAAGGCCAAAGGTCTTTCTGAGCTGTAAATGCCATGCATCTTTGTACTATTTTAAGCTGCAGTGCCATAGAAAATAGGAAATTATGGATGAATGTTGTGAAAAGTACAAGTACCTTCATAATCTAAAATGGTACACTTTTAATAATATATACTTAATGTCATTTACGTTTAATGATAACATTGGAAAGGAAGCAGTAGAAAGGCAAACTAGTTCATTCCACACACCATGTATGTGTGGCTCTTTCCACACACTTTCTAGCAAGATAACTATTAATTTCAGTGGAACTAATTGTAAGGAAGGATGCTGTTCAGCACTGATGGCAAAATATGGGCCTTTATTTCATCAGGAATCTGACATAAATTTGATATAAAGTTAACATAATTTATCAGTGTTATAAGTGTACTTTTCATTCTAAAGGAGAATCAAGGTCATTATAACCTACTTTTTACATGGGAAATTTTTTTAGATGTGCAACAGATTTTGTTGTGGGTTTGTTCTTTTTTTTTTTTAATAATGAGAACCTCATCAAATGTAATGCCTGTTTTTAAATTTCTTCAACATTTTCTTATGAAGGACAAATATTTAAATGTGGAAATTCCCCAAGAGCATGCATATCCATGCATTTTAAATTTTGTAGAAACTCTTGCTCCTAGTAGAGTACATGGGACATGATTAACTGCTATACTTTGGCTAAGACACAAAATTGTGTCTCTTGCCATACGTATCTGTGTTCACGTGTATATTTATTTGCACAGATAATTGAAAAAAATTATGTGATTTGTAAATGCTATATTGAGGGATTTTTGTCGTCTTCTAGGAAGGGAGCTAATATGGCTTCTGAAACTCTGCATTATGACAAGATAAAGCAATTCAAACATATACCAGCTCTCTGGGGATTATAGTTCCAAAACCTCCGGGACATTTGTCCCACAATGCAGCTTTTTCTTGACGTCATATCCATACATCTTATATCAATCACAGAAATAATTTGTATGACAGCTGTGTGTTTGGGCCATTGTGACACACCAAACTTCCAGATTAATACATGAGCTCAGAAATATTTCCTGTCATGAAAATAACATTTTTAATGCAATTTGAGTGTCGTCTATATTCAGGTTTAACAAAAAAAATCAGGCCCAAAACTTATGGATATTTCTACTATTACGTACTGTTTTAAATAACATAATCTATTCCTGGATGGCATGTAGTTTTTCCATCATAGGACCAAGACAAGAATTAGATGGTGAAAAGAAAGCAGCCAGGATTATTCCTATGCTGGTAAATATATTGATGAAGGGAGACTTACCCACCTCCCATCCAGCAGTACTGGTGAGAAGTAGCAGTCTTACAAAGGTTTCTTCTTGTCTTTTATTTATTACTGTCCTTAAAATCACCATTGAAGGACATCTCAAGCTTCTCAGTGCTTCTTGGAGATTTTGGAGTATAGTCAGTATCCCCTTTTTGCTGGGGAGGATGAGTCAGGTAAAGGAGAAGGTCCTCTTGCAACAGGACAAGGGGTGACGCTTTTAAACTAAAAGAGGGGAGATTTAGACTAGATATAAGGAAGATATTTTTTACAAAGAGGGTGGTAGAACGATGGAACAGGTTGCCCAGAGAGGTGGTAGATGCCACATCCCTGGAAACATTCAAGGTCAAGCTGAACAGAGCTCTGAGCTCTGGTAACTGGATCTGGTTACAGATATCCCTGCTCCCTGCAGGCGGGTTTGGACTAGATGACTTTTAAAGGTACTTTCCAACCCAAACTGATCTACGATAAGAAGAAATGGGATCGGTGACAGCAAAGAGTCATCTGACTCACATGACACACACAGGCAAACTGCATCTTGCTTCTGAATTCCCACAAACATTGTCTGAGATGCAAAGGCTGGAACGTCACCCATAAGACATTGCAATTACCCTTCTGTGTTCCTCAGGTTTGTGAAATGTCAACTGTAACAGTGTCCAAACTGGTTCAGGCCATGCATTGCAGGGGAGATATAACCCAGCTGGACAGAATCCAAAGAGAATAATAAAATTATCAAAGAATGATCTAGAAAATGCTTGGAGAAAGATAGGAAGAATTCTAAACTGGGAAAAGACAAGAAAGAGATGTTTACCTTGTGCGTGGCAGGACCCTGCAAACAGGAAAGGAATATGGCAAATAAGAAGTTTTTAACCATTAAAAATCTTCTCTTGGAAGTTCTTGTGAAGCACTGGAATGACTTGCATGTCAATGCTCTGGAGCCCCTATTAGAGGCGGCTTAGGTTAGACGAACAACTCCCAAAAATGAGGTGGAGATGATCTTCTAGTGTAGGGAGATAGATCAAGCAACCTCTGGAAGATTTTTTTCAGCTCTATTCTCTCTGATTTCGTCTTTAGGCAGGTATAGTTCTACCCTAGTTTATCAGATTGTTACATCAGATAGCTTTTATGAGTGGCAAAACCTTCAGGCTAAGCTTTGGGTGAACAGTTCACTTCTGTCAGCATTGCAAGAGTCATAACCATAACTGGCTCTAATTAGCAGCCTATATGGCAATTTTAGCAGTTAGGACAACAACTTGGCTGTGAAAGATGAATGATCCTTTCACCCCAGCGGGTGTTTCTTCAATGGTAGTGAAGCTGGTAAGGCAGAGCAAGGAAGCTGACAGTGCTGCTATCCATGATGTATCTTTTTTTCCTTTGCTATACTGCAGAGGATGTGGGTCTCTGGGACTGTGCATTCAACATCTTTCACAAGCACTGCTTTCATACACAGAATAACCCACTTATGCATTGGTGTTCTGTACTGAAAATTGTAGGGATTTCAGTGGAGTGCAAGAAGGGAGGGAACAGAGAGGAGAGATTTATGATAAGTAGGTAGTAGGCTGCTCTTTACTGAAGGCATGTAAATAGAGCAAAATTCTGACATCAGCACGATTTCAGACTTAGGCACTGTTGCAAGCTCTCCTTTTGGACATGAGTATGTTTTTAGACAGGGTAGAAGGATAACCCAAGAATTCCTCTCAGCCTCATGCATAAATATTTGCATCATAGGTTTCAAGAGCAGAGAAAAAGCAGTCTTGCTTTGCACCTTCCTCCCCCAACTGCCTGCCTGTCTGTCTCTCCTAACGTTCTGCTACCCTAATGGCAAAAAATACACTCTCAGCTGCGATGAGTGCTTCCGATTTGTAGTCCAGGCCAGTCTGTGTCTTTGCAAGCTGCCAAAATTGTGAAGGATGCTGGTCTTCACCAGATGCTCATATCTGGGGTCAGAAAAAGGCCGATCTTTTGAATTGTCTGCACTAAGGCCAGAAGGCATATGTGCTGTACCTGCCTGAGGGTCACTTGAAATTGTAAGGCTGATGTATTTCTGTCTGTCTTTTCAACTAACTTCTTTGTTTCTCCCCCACTGGAGCTGCATAAATTCACATTGCTTTCTTTGTTATATCTGTTTCATTTTAAATACACAGGAAGCCTTGTACGGAAACTGAGACATTCTGGAGCTTTGGCTCCAATACCTCCCAATAAGAAAAACCCAAATTCATGACAGAGCAGTGAGGGGAGCTGTTGAGAGTACACCACACAGAGGGCAAACCAGACTAACCCAGTCGGTTGGGATGTTGATGCAAATGGTGACTGCTTAAAGGCAAATCAAAGTGAGCCCTCAAATATCTGTAGATGTGGAAAGGGAAACAGTGTAATAGCGTGGATTATTTAAAATCACAGTGCATATAATTTGATGAAATTAGGGGGAAAAATGAATGCTCCCCTAATTTCCACATGCATATCCATCCCTTAAAAAATCAGTAGGGTAACTGAAGTGACATGTAAGCCCTGTGGCAACTGTCAGATAAATTACACAACAGTGAAGAAATCTCCTGAAAATAATGCAATGTCCACCTAACTGTTTTTCCTCTTTCAGAAAAAGACCTTGAGCTGCTACAGTTGATTCTACTACACAAATGTTACAAAATTTCTCACTGAGAAGGCAGATCTGTGTTTTTGTGCATGAATAAGCCTTTTATTTTCTAGACAGAGTGCAAATGGAAGCATAGTGAAAATTATTAAAGGCCACTAACAAGGGAATACCAGTCTTTAGGCTAATTTTTGGGTACCTATTTCTATTTATTTTTTCATTAAACAAAGTCTGCAGTTGCACAGATTGTTGTTATGAAGTCCCTAAAGCCCTATAAAGCATGGTAATGTGAGTAAGTTTTCAGAATTTTATAAGTCTAGCTCTGAGATTTTACTATTACCTAATGTTTCCATTCTATGGTACTGTGAAAGCACTATAAATGGCACCTTTCATGAACCAGCTCTTCTGAGATTTGCAGGCTGCTTCTGCAGCATGCTGGTGGATCTTTCTTAAAGCACACACAGACACACAGACACAGACACACAGACACAGACACACAGACACACAGACACACAGACACACAGACACACAGACACACAGACACACGGACACACGGACACACAGACACACAGACCCAGGCGCGCGCACACACACACACACACACTTTGACCGCCCCATTATGAAAGCTTTCATAAGAAAGAAGAATTGTCCCACTCATAGCCATTATATCTGATGACATTCTTAATACTGGCTATTGTTTGCAGAAAGAAGCTATTGTCTAAGCTTGCATATCTGCTGAGCGAAGCACATGTAATAAGCATGGCTTTGGAGGAGCTGAGCCTAGCCCCAGGGAACAGCTTAGCGGTGAGTTGGTTTGAATGCCCCGATTCAGGGTGATCTCCACAGAGGAAATGCCCGCCATTATGTGAGGATTGCCCTTTAGCTGGAGTTCGAAAAAACATCGCTTGTTCCGTTGTCTCCATAAAGGAGATGGCTCTTCTTTAAATCAAGACATAGTGTTAATGAAAAATTGTCTGAAGAGAAAAACAGAGAAGATAATATTTCTGTGTTGGAAAAACCTTAACTCGTTTACACCATCTTTCTAGTAAGCGATCAACAGATAGTTTCAAATACAAAACTTTTGAGAAAGACTCAGCATCAAAAGAGGCAGAAAATATCTTTGCATTCATATACGTTGTCTGTACCTAGACGATTTTGCTTTGATTAGGAAAAATCACGTGGCATTCAAAATGAAAATGAGACAGAAATAATGTGAAAGTAGGTTCAAAAAGTCGGTTTTCCTTATTCTACTGAATTCTTACTTCTATTCAGTGGCCATTAGTCACCTTCCAGTGACCAAAAAAGTAAAATCAGGGTAGAGCAAAATGATTTATTAAATAATGAATAATTAAAGTGTTTGTTTCTGAATTATTTCTGAAGCAATTCTAGTTTCTGTGAAGAGCATACCGTTTAAAAGTATTCATAAATTGTTTATTTCTTGTTTGTTTGTTTTCAGATTTAGTCTTCAGGGTGTGATCAGATCCATAGAGCCATGGATTATGAAGTCTCAAGGGATCATTGTAATCATCCAGCCTGACCTATATATTTTCAGTTTGAACTTGAGTATGAAACGTTTTGAAAAACTTTCGGTCTTGATTGAAAGCATTTGTTAGTTGTTCCATTGGCTAATTACCCTCGCTGTTAAAAATTTATTCTCCATTTCTAGCATTAGGTTTTTTAGCTTCAGCTTTCAGCCACTGTATTTTGTTATGTCTTGGACCATAGAGATCATGATCAAGGTTTTATTTTGTGTGCTTATAAGTGTTGCTGTCCCTGAGCCTTCCCTCTCAGACTAAGTTTCTGGAGTCTTTTGGTACAAGGAAAACTTTTTTAGTGGTTCTTCTCTGAATCTCTTCAGTTCTTCGAAAATCTTTTAAACAGTGACACAAGGACTAAACAAAATATTACAGGAGCAGTTGCATGAAGGTCAAATGCTGAGTTAGCATGAAGTTTGAGCATCTAGTCAAGATACTTTCTACATAGAAATGTTGTATTAGCCCTCCTGGAAATATTGACACAAGGGAGTTTTGGCCAGCATGACTATTCACACTTGACCACATTAAAATAGAATTTGCATTCAGTCTTTCAGGTTGTGTATCACTGACCTGAACTCCTCATGATTTATTGCTATTGCAATGATCACTTACAAAGTTTAACTGTGATTATTTTGTGGTTTGTTCCAGATGTGTAATAAAATGTTAGGTAAAATACAGTCAAGAGCAATTCCATAGAAATGGGCTTATTTTATAACAATACGTTGAGAATGTCTGTTATCCAGTTTTAATCCATAGGTGTATGCCCTGTTAAATTTTAATGTGCCAAAGTAATTTTACATCATCTAAATAAATGTAAGGTAATTTAAAATTGACAGTGTATGGGGAAAGACAGGGTTAATAAAATTTTCTTCATCAATCCATCCATAATCCTATAAAAATATAATTCTACTTTGACAGAATTTATTTTCTGTATTTTTTTCCTACATTGGTATCAATTATATTTCCTTCCTTTAGCTCTTTGCAGAGTCCTGTATGAGCTGGGACTTAATGGTTGTTTTGGCTGAGTTCAGTGTTAACCTGACAGTTTATCATTTCAGCAGTCTTCTTGCTATCCTTTTGAAATATTTCCATAGCATTTTTTTTTTCTTAGCTTCTGGAATTTTGATAGAAAAGTATCAACAATGACCCAAAGTAACCTTAGGTAGCACATTTTAAATTTTTGTGCATAATATTGAGGTGTGATTTGGATAGGATTAAAATTTCATACTTGCTGAGTAAGTTTCTTAAATATCTATGGAAAAGTGTTATCATCACCTATGAGAAATCTGTTTGTCTAGATTTTATCCCCAAAAGATGGAGATATTTGAGGAAAATGTTGAAGTTTTTTGAGCTGGTTTAACTGCTGCCACCACCTTCACCTAGGGGGAAAAAAAAAAAAAAGCAAGCTTCTTGCTTTTCATATTTATTCTCAATATATATCCCCCTAATATGCACTTCTTTTTTAAAAAGTATATTTTTACATTCATCCTTCATCCTAATAAACCTTTATTTATCTTGGTTCTTTTTTTGCTTACAAACATTTTAGTCTAACAGGAAAAGCTACAAAAAGAACAACAAATATGATCAATGATCTGGAACCTTTCAAAATGAGAAATAGTTCAGATGGCACTCAGCCTTGTGAACAGATGAATGAGCGAGCATATGGTGCAGGTCTACAAAATCATGTAAGAGCTGGAGAAGGTTAATAAGGAACAATCATTCTGTATCTCGTTGACCATAAAAACCAGGCAGTATCAAATAAAATGAACAACTGGCAACTGAACACAGGGAGGGGATTCTTCATGCAGTGTATAATTAAACTGGGGAACTTTGTGCTGTTGGATGCCTGCAATGCTGAAAGTTTATGCAGATTAAACCAGTGATAAATTGACAAGGAAGAAATCCTTTTAGGGCTGTTAAATGCAAAGACACTCACACCAGCTCAGGAAGTCTTTGAGCCACAAAATACTGAAAACTGGAAGTGTATTCCAGGGATGCATTGCCACGGGCATGCCCTATGCTGATAGTCTTTCTTAAGACCATCTGCTATTCATTGTTGCTTTAAATTAGCTCCCAGCCTCTTGTTTTGACCTAAGATGGCATAGCTCTTCTTATCTGCCACAACGGAACGCTTTGCACCAATGTTAACCCTCGTGTACAGCTGCTCAGCTATGTCGTATGCTGCTGCTTATGTTCCTTGAGGAGCTGAATAACTTTTTGTAAACAAAACAAAAACAACACAAAAGCGAGTAAGTGCATGACAAGCAAAAACCAGCTAATCCACGTGCACAAATACCTTTGCTGGCATGTGAACACGGGCATTGTTGGGAGCATTTATCTCTGCAAAGATAGTGTGACCAAAAAGCTTAACTGCAAAAAAATAAGTATGATCAAAGATGAGCTAAACAGCTGCCATAAGCTGAAGAAGGACTTTCATACACACAGTGCTTTTGTGCTCTCCTCCTGGCTCCAGGCCACAATAGCTGCACTGATGTGATTAATTCAGAACTACCCCATTGTAACATAAAGTTTTAATCCTTTGCAAAATACAGATAGGTTGTTTCCTAGCTCCTTACTTACGAGGCTTTTTTTAGATGATCCTTTGCCGTATCATTAGTGCAGTATGTGTGTGAACATTTGGAACAGGGTGAGCAGGTGCTGTGATGCCCTGGTGAAATGAGAGTAAGGTATGGGGTCCGAGGAGCAAGAGCATTTGAAATGACTGATGTGGGGCTCCACTCTTTGACCGATGGGTTGCAAAGTTGTGCTGCGTGCAGGAGTTCAGTGTTTTTAGCTTGCTAGCAGGCTTGCCAGTGCGAAGCCTGGCTGAGGCGTATTGCAGGAGGTAAGATTCCTTGGGGACGATGAAGGTCATGCAAGGAAGCCTATTTCTCTCCATTGACTGCAGAGGAAGCCTCAGGTGATTAAGTTAGATATAGATATCAAATTTCTAGGTGGCAGTTTATCTCATTTTAAATCCCTGGAGGACTGTTCATCTCATCTTAAAATATGTACCTAAGAAAGGTCAGATGAACTGTCATATGAAATAGCTATTTCTCTCTACTGTCCACAGAGGCAGTTTAAGGTCAATAGCTTAGACTGAGACATCTAACTTTTATATGGTTAAAGCTGGAAATGAAGAATATGACCCTTTTGTTTCATGTTGATTGGATTAAAAGCCATGACAGATATTCTCTTACTCAGTAATAAACGTAGTGTTGCATGTTTCACAAGTTGGCAAGACCTGCAAAGTCCTCAGTTTAAATTAGGTATTGCTCAAGATAATGTCAGTGAGCAATTAAACTATTTTCAGGAAATTCTGTGTTGCCCTAGGATCTTTATGACTTGACAGGAAAGCAAAGGCATCCAAAGCTGGGACAAAAGGAACTATAAATACCAGATGTGTCTCTGTGTGTGTCACAGTGAGTCACTTCCAACGGCAGAACAGAGTCCTAAGCTGTCTGCAGTGTATATAAAATGAGATTTCCCATGAATTTATGAGTTATTGTGATGCATAACCCAGCATTAGGCCATTTACTTAGCATTAGAGACCAAAAGTATTCTAGAGGGCTAGTCAACACTTTCAGAGGTGAATTGCTATTCTGTCAAGATTAGAATGTTTTCAGTGATTATATCAATATGTACTTCCAAGGGATCACTTCAAACTGCTGTTATATTAACATATAGACTAGCATGTAGGAATTTATGGACATTTTTATTTAACAAGCTAATAATAGTTACATATTGGGTTTAATTTCAGGAAAGTTATTTAATCCCTTCAAATCATATAGAATCATTCTGGTTGGAAGAGACCCTCAAAATATTGAATATTTTATTGCATTTTGTTTTGCACTTCTAAAATGTAGTATTATACTTCAATACTGTAATAATTTCCAAATAGTCTATTTCAATATTATAAAATGAGGAAAGTTTAATAAAGTCCCTTTACTATTTATAAACCAAAATGCTTTAGTAATTTTTGCTTCTGAAAAATATTTTGCGATGTTAATCTTGATTCTCTACCACATGCTCAGGAAACTTACTTTTCTTAAAAGTTTGTTTTTTTGGCTATTTAGAGTCTCACTGACAAAATGAATTGTCAATAGAATGTATTCATTCATTTATATCAACAGTATTGTTCCTGTCTGCTTTGTTTTCCTCTGAGTCCTTATTTTTTCATCAGCAGCTTGAAAGTGAATCTGTGTCTGCTTATTTTCTAGGGGAACTCTAAAGGGAAGGGCTGCTAATTGTCTCATAAAAATATTTCTCAGGAAAACATGTTTTTTTTGAAGTGTACTTTTATCCATGAATGATCTCATGCTTTAAAATGTTCATCTTTGAGGCATGTTTAAATTCTCACAATGTCCAGAATGTTATTATACAGCCTGATGGGCTGTAAAACCTAAAGATGGATTCAGGATTTGTCTATGATGACCCTTTCTCTTCTGCCCATGTCTTCTCTTTTCCTCAATGTCATATAGTACTAAAGAAAAAAAGATGCCAATACTAGTTGAGAACCATCTCAAGATTTAGCTAAAATATTTAATTCAAGTATTAGGAAGTCGGTAAAAATACAAAACTAGACAGAATATCCACTGAAACAGGCAGTTGTATACCTGAGGGCTGCTAATGTGTTCTGGTAGCTTCTGATAGTCTCTTTGTTTCCATGAATAAAGAAAAGAATCATGGAATGATTTGAGTTGGAAAGGACCTTTAAAGGTCACCTAGTCCAAAAATGTTTGTTTAAGAATATAAAATGCATGTTTCGATTCTCATTATTTTTCATAAGTGGTAGGGATGCAAATAGTTGCATATTGAGGAGGAAACAAAGTCAACTAGTCTCCAGAAAAATGGGTTTGTTTGCTTTCTCATTGATGCTTGTCTGTCTCAGAGATGACTTTTTTTTGAATAGATGAAGTTATAGCACAATAAAAGTTGTATGAGTTATAAAAACACGTTTGACCCACTGTTTTATGAAGAGATTGTTAATTGACCCAGTCTGTTACAACACTGGACATCACTGAACCAGAAGTAAGTTTCACAGAACTAGGTAGTAAAACATTTTAAAAGGGATCTCTGTTAATCTTTTTCCTTCTGTTCCTAAATGTAGCTAAAAACATACTATTTTGTGTACACTACTCTGTGTTTGAATATCATTATTCAGTAGAAGTGAGGACAAAAGTAAATCTAAAAGGTATGTCTGTATATTTTCAATACAAAAACTTCTCAGGAAAGTGTAGTTGCTTATAAAGTATTTCTAGACATGGAACTCTTAAGTTTGTGTTCTTTTATCTGTGGACAAAGGTCAAAGAGGTAGTGGAGAACAAAGTCCATGATGTCAGTCATAGAACTGTGTGGATAGTAGCATTTCCATGTGCCATACACAAGAATAAAAATATTAGCATTTGTTTGGGAAAAGTCTCTCTAGCTTGAGAGTACAACCTCACTGGATACCAGAGTCTTACTTCTGTCTTTTTATAAGGCTAGGAAATACATTGTCTACTGATTGTTGAGTGACTCAGCTACTGAGTGTTGAGTGATGGTTGGAGCTGATGATCCTAGAGGTGTTTTCCAGCCTTAATGATTCTATGACAAGAGATGAATAAAACAGCATACTTGGATTATTTCTTATTCTACTCAATTCATGGTGTTACTTTTTAAACCAGCATAAATAAAATCATTCTATGATTCTATGATTCTATTCTATAAATTCTCAGCTGAAAGTGTCTGTGAGGTGGGCAGTGGGTCAGGGAGATGAAAAAAAGTTTTACAAATTAATAAATTCTAAAAAAAAAAAAGGAAATTATAGAAGTCTTTTTTTGTCTGGGAAAAAAATACTTGACAGAGAGAGAAAATTACCATGTGTTCACCTGGTAATCAAAACATGATTGCAGCTTGTACAGATAACCTGACTTTAACTGGTGTTAACCTTTGATAATAGTATGGACATCATTAAAAGTGTAGTGTGAAATCACAACACCATTGGGATTCTTAACACCCATGCAGGCTTTCTGACAAGCACTTGAGCCACAGGCACAGTAAGCTCCATGCTGCTGTCTGAAGCCAGGATAGCTGTACCTCCCTATTTTAAAGCTTTGAGTAATACCATTAGCAAGTCTTGTGGATCTCAGCCTTCTTTGTATACCTGTGAGAGGGCACTGCATAAATTCTTTCTTCAGAGAAAATAATGGTACTAAAATAAAAAGAAATTATGGTTGGGAGTTGATTATGGGATAACTACATTTGAATATTTGGGCAATAAACTTAGGAAAAAAATCTACTTTAAGGTGTTCTCAGATCAAAACTTGATGCCCTTCTGGCCTTTATGTTTTAGTCAAGAACACCATGCCTAGACTCTGCAAGAAAGTGCTTTTGTTTAGGTCCTACAGCTGAGTTTAAGTACCTTAAGGGTACAGGATACGAGATTAGGTTGTCTTTCACACAGAGTGGTGGTCCAAAACTGATTTTACAGTCCTTTGAAAAGAAAGGTTTTTCAGATTCATCCCTTGCATCTTCTTTCATTGCATAGTGCTATTTTGTTGGTAGTGGTTGCAGTGTGGTAATATTGCACAGAATTTACTCTTTGTGTAAGTGTAAGAATGGAGATTTTTCTGATTGGAAATTGCAAGTTGTTAAAAAGTGAACCCTGGTTTCACTTCTGACCCATAAAAATCTAGATTATTTAGGGAAAAGATAGCTAAAATCCAAAAGCCTTTGACCAAAAATATGTCAGGAATGCAGTGGAATAGCTCTGTGGGATGCAACATGATGTGTTTGTGCCAACTGAAACACTGGAGAAAATACTCAGCACTGCTGGTGTGAGACCATCACTAAGTCCTACCAAAATTTCATCTCTGGGATGTAAGGAATGACATATTTGAAAGGATGCAAGCCAGTGCTGCTTTCTGTGTTTTAAACTGATATAAATCTACATGTGAACTCTGCATCATTTAGTTGAACAAATTGAGTGGAATTACTGTAATTTTTAAAAATGTAAATAAGTTCTTAAAGAGCATTTTTAACTGAGGTTAACAGCTGAAATTAAGATGCCTCTTGACCAAATGTCAGTAGCCATCACAGTAGTCACAGTATTTACAGTAACAGTGCTCACCAGTGTTTGTTTAAATAAAAATGTGTATTTTTTTGTAATATGTGCTCCTGGTTTCCTCATAAATACAATTAAGAGAAACTGAGTAAATGGTGAGAAATATAACTGAGGGCAAATAGTTCTGTCTATTCCTGAGGGAAATAATGCGAACTTTCATCCTAGATCAGATGAGAGCCAACAATTTGAGCACAAGGTCAAAAGCATGGAAACCCATTCCCAGACTGTTTTGGCTTCAAGTGCCAAAGTTCAAAGATCTGAGAGCAGAAAGCTTTGTTATATTCACTCTTAGGCGGATTTTTCTGGGAGATGTACCACTTTGCCTGCTATCTTGTCATACCTTGCAGAGTTGGTAGCATTACCTGAGGTCAGTTCTACTTGGAAGAATACCAAGAAAAAACAGGAGGAAACAGTGCTGATAGGTTTTGGGTTTTTTTTCTTTTTTTTTTTCTTTTTGTTGTAGATGTTACTCAGTCTAGGTCCTGATTTTTCCTAGAGCTGTTAGGTGGCAGAAGGCACAGGATTTTTCCCTGGTGAGGTGTAAAATTAAAACGGGGGTTGCTAAGTAGCTAATAGTATTGGGGTTTTTTTGCAAGATTAAAAGGCTTAGCTACAGCATCCTAGCCAGATTCTGACTCAGCTCATTACATCATAAACTCATAAAGTTTCTCCTGCAGAAAGTATTATATCCTTCCTCTCCTCAGCTGTTTGTAAAGTGTCACTGTGCCCTGGCATGCAGCTGCTGCATCCCACTGAAGAGATGGTTTAAGTGATACTTATACAAAACCTGGTATTTAATAGCATGGCAAGGCTACTTTGTGGTTCTGAATTAACCCTGAGGGCTTTCCCTTCTATTTTATACCTGATCCTTCATGGTTTTATTTCTGTCTCTCATCCCTCTCCCTAAAGCTTTCAGTTGTTTGCTCAGCTTTATACTGCCATCCTTCCTTCAGTCACTCTCTCATTTCCATTTTCAGGTACTACATCTTACTGCATTCAATACTTAGGGCTCTAACCCCCAGAGATAAATAACTTTGAGGGATAGAACCATCTTTCTCTCTTCCCCCATTCCCGCCTTCATGGTTTCAGGGAAAACTTGATAATGTGATCCCAGTGAATCACCACTTCAAGCTCAAAATTCAGAAGTTTAAAAATCATAATTTCTAGCCTCATATTGTGGCTGGGGCAGAAACAACTTACTGTTTTTGAACTAGAGATTTGTTTTATTCTAACGTTGCTTATGAAGTGCCTCTAGGACCTGAGCACACCTTCTGCTGGCCCTTGTTTCACCATAGAAAGCCTTATAGAAAATTACAGTTTATTACCCAGCTGTTTATGAAGTGATGCCACTCCTCTTTTCTAAACTTACACAACCACACTGTAGACAACTTCTACCTGATGAAGAGATATACCTGCCAGAAGACCTTCTCCTTAGAGACACTGAACGGCTTTATGGCTTCTGGAGGGAGCATTCAACCCAAAATTTCTGAGCCCTGATGTAGAGTTGGCACATTTAAGAACTCATTCATAATTTCTGACACCTTCAGGATCTGTAAAGGCAAATGGCATGAAGCACACAAGAAACTTCAGTACCAAGTTGGTGCTTTCACAAGTCTCCTGTAAACTCTGCATGCAGTCTGGAATCAGGTTGCCTGCCTCATCTTGAGTTTTGGTACAGGGGCTCAACCTAGCACAGTGTTCGACTGATATTTTTTTTTTTATTTTTTATTTTTTTCAAAATGGCAAAGCAGTCAAGCTGGAAGTCAGCTTGACACAAATCTCTGACCCAAGGGCTCACACATAACTGGTGAGGACCTATCAGTGCAGCGTATGGTACCTCATTTATGTTTCCAGATTAATGCAGCAATGGTCCCAATGTTATCTCTCAGATGCCCCCTGTGTTTCAATGGCACTGCATGGCTGTGTACTGCTGGCTGAATTTATCCCCAGGTACCCAAACAGATTAGCTTTAACATAAAGAAATTTCCCAGAGTATAATACCTTGACTAGCTCTGTCAAAATCCAAGATGAGTGCATAGCAAGACTAATCCAAGTGATGACAACATCAAGCAAAGTCAAGTCATTGCAGTCTATCAGGATTTTTTTTCTTGAAACAAGAATCAGAAGATGTGGATTCCAGTTACAGCTTTGTCAAATCCGTTCTCTATCCCAGGACCAAACCTCTTTCCTTAAAGGAGAAGTTTGCCAGGGAAGCTGCTATCTCCTTTACTGTGTTTGCACAGCATAGAGAGACTGTATGGAGCTCATGCTCCAAGTGGAAAGAAAGAAAGGGTAAGTAATTATACATAGTTCATCACAATTATCACAAGCCTAAGAACATATCTTGTGTGCCTTTCTTAGAAGAAAAAAACAAGTAAATATGCTTTCTACAAGAGTTTTATAAAGTACTTTGACAAATAGAAATAAAAAATTATATAAAATACGATTATTTTTAGTATAGTTTCCTATTACACTTCTGAAATAAAGTACAATCCTTATAAGACTTTTTATATAATGCATGTTTTGTGGAAACAGACCTTTTTTCTTGTTCTTCATCAGAAATAGGTAACTGTTTTAGCATAGCAGATCCTTTAATTAGATATGACACATGTAAGTTATCTGTAATAAAATGAAAGCAACCACCTGTAAATAATTTAATTACATTGAGATGAGTTTATTTTTTTTAATTCATTCTGAGTTATAAGTGCCAATCATTCTGATTCCCATTTCTGTCACTTAATAATCTCAATTTACTGGTGTTAAAGGATTGTTCTCTGTAACATTTTTAATATTGGCCAGAGTAATTTACAAGAAGCCGAACTAGAAACTGGAAATTTCCTCTTTCTGTTGCAATCCTTGCATCTGCTGTAAGAGCACTGTGCTCTTCATGTTAGCTGATTAACTTGTGTTACCGTTGTCTAGTTTTTGAAACACTGCTGCAGGCATATAGCCTTGCAGAAGGTTCCGTGTGCTAATACCATCATTTGCTTGGGATCCTCAGACAGGTGAATAAGGAACAATTCTTTCTGGATCCCTGAGTGTGATCCTTTCCCATCCTTTTGGCAAGTTGAGGACTTACAGGTTATGTCTTGCTACACTTCACTAACCAGTGTTAGTGCTTGGGACAGCTAATTTGTGGCATGACCTTTCTAATGATTTTGGCCTGTGCCAAATATTATTTTTTCAGATGATTACCCGTCATGATTTGGGGCACAGCAAACAAAGCCCAGGGACTGGACACAAAACCAACTTGGATGCAGCTGCAGGTGATGAAATAGTTTAGTTGTATGCACGCAGGTCACTCTACATCCATTCCTCCCAGGATGAGAGATGAATCCCAGCTCTTCTCATTCATGAGTTTAGACATGGACAGTTTAGCCAGATTGCCCCATGAGGCAGCTTTCCATCCTGGCTCTGGAGCACACTCACTTGTGCCCTGTTTCTGTGCAGGAGAAGCATGGGCTGCTCACAGATCCTCTGCACACCACAGCTCTTTTCCAGGGGATGCCCAAGTCCATGGCTCAGCTACTGCAGACAACTTGTCATGGGAAACAAAATTCCTCCCCATTTTAACTGTGCAGGGAACTAGGGCCAGGCAGGGACTGGGCAACAGGAGGTGTTCGGGCTTCTGTCAGCCTTTTAATGTCATAGGAGTTTTGATGCCATTTTAGACAGCTACAGTAGGTGGCCTGAAAAGAGCCCTCTGCTTCTCTCATCCCATGTACAGAGTGCAATAATATTGCTCTTCCTTCTCCTTGAAACACTGTGTTGAAATATTTCCTGATGTCAGGTGGTGTTATTAGCAGAACATGTACATTTTCCAACTACAGGTCCATACTTCCTTGATGGAAGCATGTTTATGTCCCCACAGACAAGTACTGAGAAAAGTGAGAGAAATGTAACACATGAGAATGAATGGTGAAGCCTGCTGCTTTAACAAGTTGAAAATGAAAACATAATGTGGTACACAACTCATTAATTATTTTTATTACAACTTTATGCCAGTTTTTATTAGATGTTTTTATTGGATTAGGAATTGCATTTTGAGATTATGTTAAAAATGTGATGGTGCTTGCCTGTTCTCACAGTAGATGTAAAATTTAAATGGTCTTATTTTAATATGTATTTCTTCTATAATTTAGTTTTTGCCATTTGGCAAACTCTTTAGAGCCAAACATTTGGCATAAAATCAAGTCTAACTCTTTGCAGTCAGAGATTAATGATCTGTCCATAAAGTTTCTTTACTGTATGGTTAAACCCCTGAGCATCAAGTGCTTCCACTTACCAGTGTTACTTTAGCAGTTTGTAAATGACATTAACAAATAGTAGTCCTTTTATGGTGGTCCTATGGCATAACTAGCTCCAGTGATGTTACCTTTTCTTCTTTCTTCCAATTAAAAGAAATATTTTAATCCAAATGGTACATCTGTCAGGGAACTGTCAAAAAGAAAAGGCTAATGGGAGTCTCCTTTCATATGCTCAGAAAGTATGTCATCACAGGTATGGATTTAGTGAGCATGCACTGTCAGGAGATGCGAGAAGAATTAGCAGTAGTGCAAGAGTTTTCATTGATTTAGATGGTGTTCAAGAGAAGATTCTGTACCACAACTGTTTTCTTTTCTTTCTTCCAGCCACAGAGAGCCTCTGTTCACAGACGATGTCTGTGTGCCAATTCATAAAAAGGGAAGCCATCTCTGGTGTCACTGGCTAACATTCACTTTAATAAACATTCAATTGACCCAAGTCTTTACTGTTGTTAAAATGTATCTTAATATATCACACTTAATACCTGATGTTTGATACTCAAACTTTTAATTATATGAAGGACATAAGAATAAATTGAGAACTTAAATTTAGTGGTAAAGTAAAATTTTCACATAACTGACTTGTGCTATGCAAATACATGTTCTGTTGACTTCCACATTTTTTTTTCTAAAGGAAAAATTGGCTTCTGGAGCTCATTCTATATAGATCAAAACTATTCCATGTTAGCTGAGGTATCTTTGTAATGCAATTGGTAAAGGTATTATTTGCTTACATTTTTTAGACAATTATAAATTCTTCTATGCATTCTCAAATAATTATGCACCATCTATGAAAACTCATGAGGACAGTTTGTACTTTGTTTCACTGAGTCAGTGATGCCCTGAATCCATCAGGATCAAGTCCTGTGCATGGATCAGAAGTTCGGCTGATTTCTTATAGCACCACAGCAGTGCACAAAACCAGGTTCATTGGCAAGGTAAGATAAATGCCTGTGTTTGATAGAGTCTCTGCAAAACAAAAATGGCAGCATAATCCCATTATATTGAAGAAGAAATTCTTAACACTATTTTACATTAAAATATAATTTAATGCAACATTTGAGTTGCTTATTACTACTTTAACTTCTTACACATACTTCATACATATACTTTAATATTTTGGAATTTTATGGCTTGATTATACAGTAATTACTTTCTAACCATCCATTTTGCTACATCTATTTAATTTCACAGTTTTCAAATTGAAGTTAAAGTACATGGCTGGTTGTTACACTCTGATCCGATTAGTCAGGACGATGACTCAAGTTCATTAATTCCCAGGTCAGGAGTAAGGTGAAATGACACCAGAGATCCTTTAATTCAAAAACCACTTATTTGTTTGATGAGAACAATATTTGCGTGATGAAAAACAATTTTAGGTGCTAACAATGGTATAAGCATGATCAGAAAATAACTTCAAGTGTGGCATGATAAGAGAATAACTTCAGGGGAATCATCCATCACTGGAGGTGTTCAAGACCAGGTTAGATGTGGCCTCGCACAACTTGGTCTAGTGGGAGTTGTCCCTGGCCGTGACAGGGAGGTTGGAACTACGTGTTCTTTAAGTTCCTTTCCAACCCAACCCGTTCTATAACTCTGTGACAGACTTAGCTATTGATAAGCCTAATTCTGTGTACCTGCAGACAGATTGTGCCTATGGCTTCATGAAAGGATGGTTTCTCCCTTGAGTTCTGCGTGGGATATGAGTCTGAGATATGGCTGCATGCATGGAGCTGCCCTCAGACAGAAAACTCAAGCATAGCCTTGAAAGTAAGAGCATTTGGGCATTTGTTTAACATTCTTCTCAGAAATGATCTATTTTGTGTAAGCAAGAAATTGCTTTAGTTGGGAACTGGGATAACATTTCGATTTGTTTAAAAGATTCAACTCAGACTAAAGGGTTGTATGGTCAAAATCTGTTTGCCTAAGGACATCTAGAATTTTTCCAGAATATCCTGTTTATAACTCTATGGTTTTAGAAGTAAGGAAACTTCAACAATGTCTGCAACCTGGTAAAATCCAATCTCTAAAATTAAAAGTAAAATTTCAATTTGAGTCAACACCACCAAGACTTTAACTTCTGGATATACCAGGAAAAATGAATTTTGCTGTTGAAATGTAGCCTTCATAATGCATTTCATTTCAGATTTCATTGGACCTCACACAAACATGACTGATGGAATGGAATAGCTTTAATTAGCTGTCAGAAAAACATTTCCAAGATGTTTTCAGGAAAATGTGCTTTCAAGCAAGTGCACATTTTTGCAATATTTTTGTTGCATATGATATTTGTGGAACAGTGTTTGATCTATCAATATCCAAACAGGATTTTATTCTTTTTTAAGCTACTTCACTGAAGGAATGCTTTGAAGCATTTAACTCACTTGAAAGATATTTAGGAGGAAATCTGGAAGGTACTGAAGTCAAGAGAAATTGTACTACTGATTTAAATAAGAGCAGAATATAACTTTTCTTGGTTTATGCCTCCTTTTAAACAACTGCAGCAAGGCTGTTCTAGTCTTCTTCCCTCTCTTTTGTATTAGCATTTGTATCAAATAACATCTAAAAGATCATTAACAGAAACAACTCTGATCTCAATATATATTTCCTGCAAATATATGTAGTGAGATATAGTTCACGTGCTAAATTTGAAATACTAACTGTATGCAGGATTTTCAGAAGTCCTTCATATTAGCTATATTTGCTTCCTTTGAAATTAGTGGGAGTTTTTATTTTGACATAATTTGGAGAAGGTAAAGAAGAAGTCTGAGTGCTTTTGAAGATTTCAGACTATGACTAAGCTGACATGGGTACAGCCCCATTCCCTTTGATGTTGATAAAAAAACTCTTTTCATTTACTTCAGTGAAACTTGGTGGTTGTGTCACAAAATTTATAGTGACACTAAATTATGTGAGTATTGGAGGCTGCAGTTTTGGTGATTTGTAAGAACTAAATGAAGGATAAAATGTTGATCCATTTTCAGTGGATAACACTTTAAAAGCAATTATATAGTCTTAATTGGAATTTATTATATGGTATTATACTGGTGAATAAGGTTACAATCTGCTCCAAAGAGGGAAAAGAAAAATAATATTTATCTTGTAAAGTGTACAGAAGTACTGACTACACCAGCCAAATGACAATAACTTTCTCCCCATTAAATATATGTAGCATTACACAGAGGAATGAATGGCACAAGTATGAAATTAACATTTGCAGAGTTCTGGTTTTAGCCAGAAACAGTGGGCCAAATAAACACTTCAAATACATAATGATTATTTTACTCTTTTTTGTGCAGCTGAAAAAAGTGGCACTCACAACTGCAGCAGATGTGTTATGGCTTGTAAAAATACTATGGAATGAATACAGTCATTTGACCACTTATACTGCTTCTTGCTACATTGTGTAATTTCATATAGGTAAGTTTCATGCATGTAAAATTAATATAAAATTTCCATTAAAAATCTTCAACTTATGAAAACATTGTTCTGTCCAAGATAAGGTTGGAGGGTTTTTTTTGTGTGGGGGGTGTTTTTTTTGTTTGTTTGTTTGTTTGTTTTTTGTTTGTTTGTTTGTTTTTTTCAAATGAATTTTGTTATAGCTGTTTTGGAATTAATTAATTTAGTAGGTATATCCTATTTCTTATACCAGTCTGTGAAATATAACTCTGGTTCTAATGCTCCTCTAACAATGCTTTGTATGTGAAATACTGTTGGCTAAACTGGCCTTCAGTTAGTCCTTAGATAACCTGACATCCTTTATGGCAATTTTCTCACCTCCTATGATACGGAGACCAATACTTGCGCTGAGGTGAGTTGAAGATTAGCCAATAGACAATTTGAAAAGCAAGCAAATATATATTTTATTATTACTGCCTTCTTACTTATACTGCCTTACTGTATGCAGTTATTCAAAAGATTGGTGAAATGGAGAGGGGATTATGCTCACATTGTAAAAAGGAAATTGAGCCACAGATGAAGGTGAATATTTCAATCAGCTGAATTGTCCGTGAGGAGAGTCACATTATCTGCCACATTGCTTCCTGTCCAAGATGAGTTCAGAATGTAGGTTTCTAAATGTAAGATAGAACATGACCTGGACTTCTGGGTGCCTACATGTACTCAGCCTCAATATTTTTGAACCCTGCATTACTTTTTTTGCCCTGTTAGCTGCCCATGCTAGCTTTTTAGTGATTGAGTCAGCCTAGACTTCATACAAATTTGCAGTCCTCCAGGTCTGCTCAAAACACACGTATTACAGAGAAGACACCACACATAGATATAAGTCCAGCTAAATGACCATTGCTACTGTGGGAAATCTTTTGCTGAAGAACATGGGATTAATAAATTTCCTACCTTCTGTGCAATAAATGATTGTCTAACAAACTTCAGTATCCTCTTGACCTGAGAAGTTTTAAATCAACTACTCCCTGAACACTGCCTATATAACCCTTATATGGCTAAGGATTATGACTTTCAAATTATACACACAACTATTAGCAGCCAAATATTTATCATCTCCTCCCAGATATTGTTGCCAATCCTATGTCTCTTGTTTCCTAAATAAATACTTCATATAAAAATAAGGTCTTGTATGAAAAAAGAACTCATGAATAAGAACATAGTGTTGACTGGTTGATGGTGTTGCCTTTCTGGTGGCTAATGTGTCCCATACACTAGATCTACAGGATAATGATAAGGTACTAAATTGCATTTTTCTTTTCATTTTGCACTTCTTATACCATGAAGTTCATATATCTCCCAGGCACTAGTAAAGGAAGAATAGTTACAGAAAACACACCAGTCAGAGTGAGTTTAATGGCAGGCATAGATCAGTTCATTATGTCTGTAGAAGAAATCTTGCACTGGTTTTGGCTTCTTTTTAGCAAAACTTGCAATGAGGTGCCTTTTTTACACAGTTTGGAAACAAATCCACTGAAATCTTTCAAGTTAATCAGACGTCTTGCCCCTGTGTTGTACAGGTGAGCAGCCCATTTCCCTTGTAAAGACACATATACTGTGCAGGTCAAACAGTTTTGAGCAGTAAGAGGCAATGATTTCACATCTTCCAAAGTGCAGTCTCATAATTCTCATGTATTTTAACCACACTAGTTCAAGGGCCTAGCTGAGGTTGGCTGATCATTCAGATCCCATGTAAATAATGCCTTGAACAAGAAATTCCTTAACAATCCAAGCAGAATTCAATGGGATTTTGTCCTTGATGAGACTATTTGTGTCATCTAGTTTATTAATGTAATGCATATTAATTAAGTTCTTAAATACTTAAAACAATTTAATAGTTTAAAGCATTATATACCACTTAAATTGCGCAGCATACGTTTGTGTTCCCTCCTTTGCTCTTACAAAACTGAAAAGACATGTGGAGGGAAGAAATCCTAGGCATGAAGGCAAATGCAATCGCCTATTGACAACAGTTATTTTGCAGAAAGATTTGTGGCTGTGCAGGTTTTGAAAGATTTGAGCAGTCAGAAGCTGATAGCACCGGCTGGAGCCAGGCACGACGCAGGCAGGTGCTGAACAAGCTTCCCCGGCTCAGGCTCTGCCAATGCACGTCCCTGCGACCTGCAGCACTGCAGCTGTTCCTCTCCGTGCCAAGTTGTGTGGTGGTGCTCTGGGGAGTTGGAAAAACACATTCTCTGCACAAATACAGTTCAGGTCTCCAAAGGGCAGTGAATTAACCCACTGTATCACTTCCAGTGTAATGAATTTTTAAATTCCTCTTTCTAAGCACAAAAGCCTCCTGTTTTTCTGCAGGGCACAGTGATGAGTGTCCTTTTCATTCTTCCTCTAACTCACTGCTACACTTTGATCTTGGCAGTTTTGCTAGAATATACTGCTTTAAAAGATAAGCATACTTTTCTCATAGAAAAAAATAATTTTCTTTGAACCATATTTATTAAATTAACAAGGTGAGAGAGGAAACATTTTAATAATTCAGGGGAAGAATCTCTACCCTTTGAAGCAGTGATGAGCTCTCTGTGGTGTCAGTGATCTAAGTTAGTGCCAACAGTGGGCGTGCTGGAAAGAGATATTTATCTAATCTGACTCTTAAAAGGGTACTCATCTCATTAACTAGTTTGATATGTGATTTATAGTGAGCCTTGAACAACTATGTTTTGAAAGAGATCTCATGCTTTTAAATCTGGGTCTCACTTTTCAGTCCTGATTCAACAGCAGCCTTGAAGTGATGCAAGACTTTAGCTTGTAGCTGGCAGAGATCTATAGGATCAAAGTTGTGAATTGGTTGATGGAAAAAGGAGTTATGGTGATTTAATGAACTATCAGAAAGTCTGCTGATTCACTGATAACTACTCATATTCATGTTCTCAATCCTTTTCAAGGACAAGGCTTTAATTTACTGTGTTTTAAGCACAACTGAAGTGTGCTCTGTGGGTGTGTAGTAGGTGGCCTGGGCTGTTCTGACATGCAGTAACCAGTTGCACCAAACACTCATCATGTTTCTGTATTTAAATACACCATAGATCATCACCCCACTGATGCAGATGATCTATAGTTCCACAAATTTAATTTTTCTCTTTCTGGGATAAAAGCTATGTGCGTTGTTTAATAGTACAGATTTTGCTTACTGCACTTTCTCACTGTCAGATTGGAACATAATGGGTAACAATGAGACTTTCAACAAGTTTGTTGTCATTCACCCTGCTCTTTAAAGAAGAGTTATCAAAGAGTAGTAGAAAAGGGATATTGGTAAGGTTTTTGTTTATTTTCTCAAGGATCAGGTCAAGCTGGGTCAAAAACCCACTACACTTTTCTTTCCCTCCCTCAAAAGAAACCCCACTCTGCACAAACAATTTTGCCCTTTCTCTAGAAAGAAAAGATTGATTTTTTTTTCCTTGACCATTTGTTTTCTTTGGTGAATATTCCATTTTATAATATTAAAAATCTATGATTCCATTTTATTCCTTTAAATGAAAGGGAAATGCTAACAAGTTAAAAACCAGTAAACTTATGAAAGTAACAACAGGAAAGAATGCCAGAATATTTATTTGTTGCATAGAGATAGTAATTGCCAACTGTGGGACACAGGTCCCATCACATGAATAGTAAGGGACATCTCATTTATTCTCCAGAGTTCCTGGTTCTGTTAATATCTTTAGTCACTTGCTGCTTAATGTTGGGTATTCTTTTTGGAAGGGGAATTATCTCAGTGATGTCTGACAGTGTTCTGAAAGCCTGAAAATGTTACTGAAGAAAGCAAAAGCCTGTATATGTTTTCAGGATGTAGTGAAAAAGGAAGAAACTTCAAATGTTGAAACTAGGTAATATTTTTAGAATCTCAAAATGTGGAAATAGAAGTGGTGAGAAAGAAGCAAATCATCTGTTCTTCTCACATTGAATTATGCCACAGAGAAGAGGATATTCTACCACACAGAGCACATAAGAAGAAGAAAGCTTTATACCCCAGGAAGCTTGTGATCTGAGATGCATGACAGACAAAGAGAGAAAACAATAAAAATCACTTAATCACTGCTATCCAACAAGTATGGATGCCCTCCTGGCCCCGTTCAGTGCTTGGTCCCCGGAGTGGCTGTAGCCACATTATCCGTGTGCTGGCTGATAACCACGGAACAACTGCGCTCCCTGGGATGAGGGCTTCCAGGCCAGCACCTTTTCTTGGTGGTGTTGGCTTGCAGTTAGCAGGACATGAAACAGCTGTTGGATTGCTCCTTGTGCAGCTGCTCATATCTGGGTTTTTAAGAACTTGCTATCGTGTGACTTCAGAGGGCATGGAAATATTTGGAAGTGCCCTAAATCTGACAACCAACCCACAGCTTTGAAAATCTAAGCAGGTAATTAAATCTGCAAGAACATTTATTTCCCCAGTTCTGGGTCCAGTTCTACAAAGTACTGAGTCCCTGAGCATTTCATCTGAGCACATGGAGTGAACTGAGTTCAATAGGCTCATTTATAATACTACTTTGCCCCTGATGTGAGCATCATCTTAGTTACAAAACCTCCAGTCAACACTGTCCTAAGGAGGTCTTTATGCACTAACTACAAAATAATATTTCAAATCATGTTAGCTTTCTTAGCTTACATGAATAAATAGAAAAAAAAAAAACATTATTTACCTTATCTACATAAGGAGAACTAGCCCTTCAAGATACCTGTGCTCTCTGAAGATCTTGCTGCAGGCAGCAATGTTGAGTGTGTTAAATCCCTGTGCTTAATGCAGTGGAGAATTATTTTTGACTTCATGCAAAATATTGAATCTCATTGTAATATCTTTTGGAGAATCAAATAAAATTGCTTTCATCAAGCAGTAAGTAAGCACGCTTTTGTAATACTTACAATGAATATAATAGAACTTGCTAATCATTTCTCTTTGATGATAGGTATGTCTTAATAGATAAAATGTCTCAGAACCTCTTAGAAATTCAAATAACTCAATGTTTTTCCAAATTCAGTAACATTAACATCCATGAAAAGCTTCTGAAAGTGAATATCAACCAAAACTACAGAATAACTTCCTTTCACTTTGAAAATTGCAAGTTACTTTTAAAACTGCCTGATCACAACTGAGGTCAAAATGGGTTTTACCATTAGCTTCAGTAAAGTCAGGAACAGTTTAAAATGTTTTATTTACTGAAAATAAAATCAATGCTTGTTTTTTGGGTTATGAAGCAGATGTAATGGCAATGCTTGTTTGACACATCTGAAACTTTTTTAGACAACTGTGGAAAGTTCATTGTCTTTATAGACTAATGTATATTGCTCCCTAACATCCTTGTCATGTAAATTAAACTTCTGTACAGCTATGAAATGTTATTAATAGTCACACATGGAAAACTTCTGAAAGTATAGGCCTTCTTTTAGCATATATCAATTAAAAGAAGTGTAATTTTAGAGGCTACAAGGGGTTTGGTGTAGACCATCCACAGAGAGGTCAGTGATAAAAAAAGTGGGGCCGTTTGAAAATGTGTGGACTTTGATGCCATGAGGGAAGTCAGCAGGAGAAAACACAACAGAGAAGCAAAACACCCTTCACAACTGGACTTCATCATCTCTGTCATTCTCCTGGAAATCAGTAATACTAGGTGAAATTTGTCTCAACTTCAGCAGTCCAAATCAGACAACATAAGATAGTGCTCTAGGCTCCTTCTCTTGTCAAACAGTGCAGGAAATGAGCTTCCTCTGCATTATCCACCTCTTCCTACTGACTGCAGGGGAACAAAGAAGACTAACTTAAACATAAACTTGGCGTGGCCAAAGATAGATGAGAGGAATCCTTCTCTTTCAGACTGAAAATGCTTGAGCTTCATTTGTGAGAATATTTAACTGTTCTCTAAAGCAGAACTAGTGCTCA
The DNA here is from genome assembly GCF_000691845.1 of Merops nubicus. NCBI lineage: Eukaryota > Metazoa > Chordata > Aves > Coraciiformes > Meropidae > Merops > Merops nubicus. The sequence goes on along the minus strand of NW_008596866.1, from coordinate 5,865 downwards.
CTAAAATCACTAGAAGAATTTCTGCCAATTACAATGGGTGCCCTTGCTGGCCACTGATTTCTGCATTCATGTACAGTTGCCAATAATAGATTTCCTACCTGTTATAGCAGGAGATTATCACTGTTAGAGCTTTGCTCGTGGTGAAGTGCAGCCTTGAACACATGACCCAGAATCACACTTCATAAGATGACATCAGTTGCTTCTTTAGGCAATGCAGTAAGTGGACTAAAAGCATAATGTATACATACACTTTAAAAAGTGGGATCAGTTAAGGTCTTAACCATAGCACAGTTTTAAACTCTTGTATGTGAAGATATCAGCACAGTTTACTGTCACACACTGAACAAAACCAGCCTCCCCAACACATAAAAAGTTGCATCAACTTATGCATTAACACTGTCAAAACAGTTGATTTGGTAACACTGAATTACAAAACTTGTGAAGTATTAACAGGATATAGTTTTCTTTCTGTAAATTTCCCCTAATCTTGTAGCAGATGAATTGTTGGCTCAGCAGTAAGCAAATAAATGTGTCAGTTGGGACAACCTATGTGAACCTATTGACAATCATATTCTACATTTGATGCAATTGCACGTGTTAAGGAAAGCTATTTTAAAATAAGGATGCCATTTATTGTCAAGCTGGTCACTAGGTTTGCAGTTTGTTGGGTGGCAGAAGAGGGGTTGTACATGGTGGAAGACCAGAAACAATGACAGAAGCAAAACACCAAAGCATTTTGTGGAATTAAAGACAGTCTAAGAGTTAACAGGCATGACCAAAAAAGCAGCCTGTCAGGAGGAACAAAAAATACAATATAATGGAGTAATTTCCAAATAAATTCTTCACCAGAACCCAAAAAATACGCACATCCCTACATCAGTGGGTAGGGAATGCAGTCTAAAAGAGACCAGCAACTGTGAAGCTGGTAAAATGTAGAACTTTCTAACTTGTTCAGATGAAGTTATTGCTTTTGATTACATGTATGGCTTTTGCTATGTGTTCTGAAAATCATCAACTCAAAAGAAGTCTTTATTACATAGTTTATCTCTTTTAAGGTGTATGCTTTAGATGCACCAAAGTCTGTATTTTTGCAGGCTGGACTATAACATGCATAAGTTGAAGGAACATCTTACAGTAGACAGCAGTGCTTTCCAGTGTTTGTAAAGGTTTTGTTTGTTTGTTTGTTTTTCAAAAACACAACCATAAAACATGCCATTTTTCCAGCTTAGGACCAGCTCAACCCATAGAAATAATTCTATCCTGGTATGCTTACCCGAGGTCTCCTAATGATGGTGAATGTTTCTTCAGTTCAAAGCTGTCTCCTATACACCCTACATACTCCACTAATTATTTTTCTCTTTATGGTAGAGGACTTCATCCCTTCCTTTATGCCATTCTTCACCCAGTCCCTCCAAGAAAATGGGGTTTGCTGAGACCACTAGAGCTGTGTTGCTGTGTGCTATTTAGAGTGGATTGACTTGTGTTTCAGAAGCTGAACAGCCAAAGGATTTAATCTCACATTCTTGGGGTACATTTCAGAGTAAAAGTGATGAAAACATGGCATTAAAGCAGTAAAGAAGAGGACCCAATTTAGAGGCAGGAAGCCAGATGTTAATTAATAAAACCAACATAACAGGGCTGTTTAGGTTGCCGAGAACATTCTCTCAGCTGCCAGTTTGTAGGCTGTTCCCCAGTTAATCAGTTCTGCTGCATTAAATTTCTTTAAAAGAAATTTTCTTCCCTGGTTGCTTAGAGCCCTGTTGAATCAAGCTGAAAGCTCTGTGAGGGGTGGTGAGCCAGGCCAGTGAAAGTAATTTATAGAACGTTACAACTCTACTACTACTTTCAGCATGGTTCAATTTACATCTGCAAATGTCCCTGCCTATTTCACACAGACAGTTAGGCTCATTCTGTGTGTAGTGCTTGCTCAGATGTCTCTACATCCTGACTTTTCACTTGCCAGGCTGAAGTGGTACAACCCCTGGAGCAATGACCAATGGTACCAACACAACTGTGTTGCTTCTGTAGCTTCTTCCATACATTGGGCATTATATTTCTGGAATTGTGACTGTTTGAAGCAATATGCCTTAAAATTATTGAATTGTCATCAAGCTCTGTCATCTAAATCTCACAGGAACAAATTTCACAATGTATATTATGACAACCAGAATAATGCATTGTTTTCAGCTGTTCACTGAAGAGAAGTCAGGACTATCAAAGGAGAATGTAAAAGTTTATTCATCAATAAAATCTTTATTAAGTAATCTAAGTGGGTTCTTTCTCTGTCAAATATACTTTAAATAATGGTTATATTAGACTAGTGCCTAGGGACTCCTTCAGCTTTTGTGCTAGAATAAGTGAACATTAATATCAAGGGGACACTCTGCCCCAGAGGTTACAGTCTTAGCATAGGTTTGTTTAAATATAGAGGCTACCTGAATGTGGCAAATAATTTGTGTATGCTTTCACGATGTCATTGATGGTAACACTGGAATAAAGTAGGTGCTGTATTTTACTTCAAGCAATACTTTTTTTTTTTTTTTTTTGCAGATGTGTGAGTGAAACCTAACCTAATGGAAACAGATGTGTTCTGAAGTATTCAGAGGATTATAGGCAAGAATAACTTAATTGCTATTGGATATCATTTATGGGTCAGCAAAGTGTGGGGCTTCAGTCAGTACATGAAATTAAAAGTCTCAAATTATTCCATTTCAAAGTTAGGAGAGAGAAAGCCTCACAGATGGAAAACAGAGCATGTTAGACTTTCAGATCCAGGTGAGATTACAATAAAAGTGGAAATTTGGGACACATGTGTGCCCCCCAAGCAGTATTATTTAAGACACATTTTTATCCTCAAGATTTTATACTGGTTAGCTTGGACAGCTCCCTGCTTGGTTCTTGATGAACCCCAGTTTGAGGTGCTGCAGTCTCCCTGTAAGTTATATAAAACTCTTACACAATCACACTGAATTCTGGACTGTGGATTTAATAAGCTGTGCTGGGAATTTATGGCCCTTTGTAGGACTGGAGGTGGGCTGTTTACTCCAATTTTGTTCCCTGGGGTGACATTGTCCTTACTGGGACAACTGAGATAATAAACTTTCTGACATTTTATCAGCTTGGTACCTCTGCATAAATAAAGTTTTTCCAAAGATTGAAAGTTACAATGGTAAAGGAAAATCTTTCTGTTTACTAATATTTGATTAAAACACGTTTTCTACATGAAGCTTTGCACAGATGCTGGGAAGTCAGAAGTCTCAGTAGAAGGCTCTGTTCTATGTTACACAGGGAGAAAAGGATAGCAGCAAAATCCAGTGCACCTTGATTTGGGAGAAGAAAACCTTTATTTTCCCTTTAATGATTACAAATCCTCTGGGGAAAGAAATTGGAGGGTGGAGGAGGAGCAAAGAAGAGGTCAACACCTTTGAGCAATAAGATAACATTTGTATGGGGCCTGGCAGGGGATAAGAGGAGCACAAAAAGACAGTAAACAGTGATATTTATTTTAAAAAGGAAAGAAGAATTGCAGATACCAGTTTATTAAATAAACCAGAAGCTGAGCAGTCTCAGACTGCCTCATGCATGCTCCTGTGGGCAGGCTCAAGATACAGTTGCAGTGATACTTGCAATGGTTCTGATCCAAAGTAATAAAATCAAAGGAAATTCCCCCATTAACTCTAACAAGCTCTGGATCAACCCCCTGATGAATTGTGCTGCTCACTGGCTTATAGCTGAGCTACACTAGCTGTCAAACAACCAAAAAGTCTCTCCCCTGGGTAGCTTGGCATATAACCCTTAGGTATCCTTACAAATCAACATGGGGAATGACACACAAAGAAAGGAAAATGGGAATTTCTGATGTCAGACACCATTCGTCTTCAATTAAGTTAGCTTCCGAAATGTTTCAAGTATCCAAGCTCTTTTGAAAGCCCAATTGACCCAGAAGTCTCTAACAAAGAAATCCTTAAAACCAGCCACATCGTTAGATTGTTTGCTTGATGGGGGGTTCTTAATGCCATAAACCCCAGTGCAGAAGTTAATAATTTCATACATTATCACTTTGAATATGCAATAGAAAACTCAAGGCAGCTGTTTGAACTTCCCTTTAAAAGAGGACAGATTGCCTTTATTGTGTGCACTACTTCATGGCTTGTTTGAGGCCAGGGCAATTATGGGATGAATGACTTCCCTTTAGCTGTTGATGTGTAGGCTTGTTGTTGTGTCTGCATTGTTTTGGGCTTTTTGTTGTTGGTTTTCTTTTGTTTTGTTTTGTTTTGTTGTGTTTTTAATGCTACTGGAGACCATATGATAAAGCAACAAAAAGCTGACAGGTAATGATCAAAAAAGGAAATGGCCACTGCTGACTTGGCATTTTATTGTCTTGTAAATGTCGAATTAAAATAACAATTACATTTCTGTGAAGGCCATACTCACTGGCTCACCACTCCAAGGGTGGATGTGATTTTGTGCTTTAAACACCACAGATAAGAAGGCAGAAAGCTTGTCAGGTTATGCTTTTTATTTTTTCTCTTGGGATGTAATTTTTTTTTTTTTTTGATGGAACAATCTGTTAGCTAATTTTAAAGTATTTGGTTTTATTTACTTATTACATCAACTGATGGTTCATAATTTGGTTTGGTATTTTATTTGTGGACAGTCTAGTTCCTGAAAACTTTATCTACTTCCTTCTAAATAACTTTTAATAAAAACTTTAATTTTAAAATGTTTTAATTTTTTTTTTTTCTGTTATTGGAAATAAGATAGTATTCTAGTTGTAAGATTATGCTGAAAACAGAATTATAAATATAGGGATGAGGAAATTTCTGTAATGTCTAACTGGCTACTTTGGAGGGACTCTTCCATAAACTGCTCTGTGTGCAATTGCTGATTACTGAAGAAACAGAACTCAGAGGACCAAACTTGTAATAAAGTGTTGCCAACTGACTGCTTTTTAGGGATGTAGTACAATGATAAAAAAGTACTTTTTTTTTTTATTATTCTAGGAGATAGAAAGAACACTTCCTAGTGGTTGCTGTGAGTTTGCTTTTTGGCTCCTGATCAAGCTTTCTCAGACAGAATTAGGATTTACACAAAATAGTCAAAAACAATAGCACCAGTAAATATTTTAAACTGCCTTTTTTTTTTTTTTTTCCCTTTTTTAAAAAATGTCTATGCTTTATGACTGTTACAGCCAAAATATAAGGGCAAGGTAGAAAATATATGGTTTCTCTTGAAACTGGGGAAGTTTTGTGTGAGATATTACTGAGACTACATGTTGCATGGATGTTATTTGCACATTATCTTATTTAATATAATGTTGAAAAAATTTCCAGAAAACAAGTGGTGATGTATGTATTCTGTCTTTCTAGAAAAATACACTATTTAGGAAGGAATTAAGAATACTCTAAGTAAATAACTTAAGATTTATAAAAGAAACTTGAGACAGGTTATTTGTTAATCCCCATTTTCTTGTTTACATGATGAGTGACATACACAGAATAAAAGTAAAAAGAATAAAAGTTTCTGTTAGTAAGCCACAATGTTATTGCTGAAGATTCAAATGGTGCTGCCTTTCTGGCCTCCAGAATTTCAAGGCTGTTCATATTTATTTAGTTGCCTAAATGATACAATACTTACTAATCACAAAGGAAAATCTGGTTGCTTAATTCCATTTTAGGCACTTGAAATTTATTTCTGAGGTTCTAGCTTGGGATTTGCTCCTCACAGGCAAGAAAATCCTTCCTCACTGTAGCCTGCAGCAAAGACAAAAGGTTCCAGGCTGCTTCTAGTGTGCTGGGGTGATTGTTGCTGTCATCTCAGTACAAGTACAACCTACTCTGAATACATCCACTGCAGGAATAGCCC